>NC_067402.1:251726825-252032004 GCF_016432865.1 Antechinus flavipes | reverse complement strand
TTTGTTCATTTTCTAGCATTTTTAGTTGCAAACCCAATTCATTGACCTTCTCTTTCTCTATTTTATACAAATAGGCCTCTAGAGTTATGAAATTTTCCCTTATTACCGCTTTGGCTGCATCCCATTCATTTTAGTATGATGTCTCATTATTATCGTTTTCTTGGGTGAAGTTATTAATTATGTCTATGATTTGCTGTTTCACCCAATCATTCTTTAGTATGAGATTATTTAGTTTCCAATTATTTTTTGGTCTACTTCCCCCTGGTTTTTTGTTGAATGTAATTTCCATTGCATCGTGATCTGAAAAGGATGCATTTACTATTTCTGCCTTACTGCATTTGAGTTTGAGGTTTTTATGTCCTAATATATGGTCAATTTTTGTATAGGTTCCATGAACTGCTGAAAAGAAAGTGTATTCCTTTCTGTCTCCATTACATTTTCTCCAGAGATCTATCATATCTAACTTTTCTAGTATTCTATTTACCTCTTTGACTTCTTTCTTATTTATTTTCTGGTTTGATTTATCTAATTCTGAGAGTGCAAGGTTAAGATCTCCCACTATTATAGTTTTACTGTCTATTTCTTCTTGCAGCTCTCTTAGTTTCTCTTTTAAGAATTTAGATGCTACCCCACTTGGTGCATATATGTTTAATATAGATAGTGCTTCATTATCCATGCTACCCTTTAGCAAGATATAGTGTCCTTCCTTATCTCTTTTAATTAGGTCAATTTTTGCTTTAGCTTGATCTGAGATCAGGATGGCTACCCCTGCTTTTTTGACTTCACCTGAAGCATAGTAGATTTTGCTCCAACCTTTTACCTTTAACCTGCATGTATCTCCCCGCTTCAGGTGTGTTTCCTGTAAGCAACATATTGTAGGATTCTGGCTTTTAATCCATTCTGCTAACCGCTTCCTCTTTATGGGGGAGTTTACCCCGTTCACGTTTATGGTTAGAATGACCAATTCTGTATTACTTGCCATCTTGTTAACCCCGGTTTATGCTTTCCTCCCTTCTTTCCCCTTTCCCCCCCTTCCAAGTATTAAGCTTGTGAGCACCCTTGCTTCTCACAGCCCTCCCTTTTTAGTATCCCTCCCCCCGCCTTAGAGTTCCTCCCCTATCTTACCCCTTTCCCTCCCAGTTCCCGTATTCCCTTCCGCTTAGCTTATTCCTTCCCTTTCCACTTTTCCCTTCTCACTTTTCAATGAGATGGGAGAAGTTTCACCATAGATTGAATATGTCTTAAGATTTTTCACTTAAAGCCAATTCTGAAGGCAGTAAGATACCCACTATATTCATCCCCCTCCATTCTTTCTCTCAGATATAATAGGTTTCCTATGCCTCTTCATGAAATGTACTACCCCCACTTTACCCTTTTTCTGGTACAATGTCCTTTCCACATCAATTTCTAGAACAAGGTATACATGTATTCTTTATACATCTATATAGTCAAAATATAGTTCCCAAGATTAATCTTTACCTTTTTAGATTTCTCTTGAGTTCTATATTTGTAGATCAAACTTTTTGTTAAGTTCTGGTTTTTTCATCAGAAATAGATGAAATTCGCTTACTTTGTTGAATGTCCATCTTCTTCCCTGGAAAAAGATGCTCATTCTCGCTGGGTAAGTTATTTTTGGTTGCATACCAAGTTCCTTAGCCTTTCGGAATATCATATTCCAGGCCCTTCGATCTTTTAATGTGGATGCTGCCAGATCCTGGGTGATCCTTATTGTGGCTCCTTGATACTTGAATTAGGTTTTTCTAGCCGCTTGCAATATTTTTTTCTTTCATCTGAGGGTTCTGGCATTTGGCCACTATATTCCTTGGTGTTTTGATTTTAGGATCCCTTTCAGTGGGTGATCGATGAATCCTTTCAATGTTTATTTTTTCCTCTGTTCCTATGACTTCTGGGCAGTTCTCTTTGATAATTTCCTGGAAGACAGTGTCCAGGCTCTTTTTTTCATCATGTTTTTCTGGGAGTCCAATGATTCTCAGATTGTCTCTCCTGGATCTGTTTTCCAGGTCTGTTGTCTTCCCCAGAAGGTATTTCACATTTTTCTCCATTGTTTGATTTTTTTGGATTTGCTTGACTGATTCTTCTTGTCTCCTCGAGTCATTCAATTCCACTTGTTCAATTCTGATTTTCAGTGAAGTATTCTCTTCACTCACTTTTTTAAAATCTTTTTCTAATTGTCCAATTGATTTCTTTTGTTCTGTGGAATTTTTTTCCATTTCGCCAATTTTGTTTTTTAGAGAGCTGTTTTCTGTTTCCAGTTCACTAATCCTATTTTTCAAGGATTTTACTTCTTTATCCACTCTCTCTTTAACTGACTTCTCCAGGCTCCTTTCCCATTTTTCTTCTAGCTCCCTTGTGAGAGCCTTTTTAATCACTTCTATGAGGTTCATCTGTGCTGAGGAACAGACGATCTCCTCCTTTGGGGATTCACCTGGGGACTGCCTGTTTTTAGTCTCCTCAGGATTTAGAGTCTGCTCTCTATCTGTATAGAAGCTGTCAAGGGTTAAAGTCCTCTTCAGCTTCTTGCTCATTCTGTCTATTAATCAGAGACAAACTACCAAAGAAAAACAGAAAAAACTGGAGTCTTTCTTTGGGGGGGGGGGGCTGGGTGTGTTATCGAGCTTCCTCTACAGACTGCAGGGGGCAGCAGTGAGGCACTAGCAGGACTGTGCTGCGCCTGCGCTCTGAGATCCCAAAGCGTGCTGAGTCACTGAGGGGGGGGAAGGGGGTGGCGGCCAGGTCCTGAGAGACTCCAGCTGTTTGGGGTTGTGTTCTTCAGCCCCGGTGTTTTTAGCTTCTCTGCTGGGCTGTTGACTTGCTGCCGGAGCAAAGTCTCCACACCTGTAGCGAAGCTCTCCCGCAGAGACGGCTACGATCACTCTCCACCCCTCTCCAGTCTGCTCCTGTGCCCTCACTGCCGCTGCCCGCCGCCTGCGCCCGATCTAAAACCGCCCCAGCCCTCCAGTAAAGACAGACCTTTCTTGGCGGATCTCAAGGATGGCTTCTCTTGGTAACTATTTGTGGGTTTTTTTCAGTCAAGCATTGATTCAGAGGCTTGTAATGAAATGGATAGTGAGAGAAAGCGTGGAGCTTATGCAGCTGTGAGCCTCCTCTCCGCCATCTTAACCGGAAGTCCCTTACTTTATTTTCAAAATCCCTTTAGAATTCTTCCATGGCCTGAGCCCAATATTAATTTTTCTTGGAGGCTTTGCATGTAAGAGCTTTGTCTTTATTATATCTTTGATCTTCTTTGTCATTAGTAACTTTCTATGGTGAAAACTTTTTTTTTTATTTTCTGCTCATTTTTCAACCTGTCAGTTGCCTTTTAACTCTTTGTTAAAATAGATCTCTATTTCCAGGATGGAGAGTGCAATGTCTCAAGCTACAGGGATTCTGTACAGCTGTTTTCAGAGTACCTGATCTAAGGACCTGATCACATACATTCTTTTCTTCCCTGGAACTGCTGCGAGTGTCATACCCCCTGAAGTTATAAAATGTAGTGTGCTAAAGCAACAGAGTTCTGCTTCCTTGACTCTGGGGATGGGGCTAGGTCTGAACTACCTGTGCTGGTATTGGACTCTTACCTCTCCTACTATGGCCATAGACTCTCTCCACTGGCCTTTCAAGTGATCCCTGATGTCCCTAGGCCAAAAAGTACAGAAGTCACCAGCACTGCCCCTGTTTCAGATTCAGAGTTTCTGGCCCAGTGATGATGAAGCTGTGGCTGGGGCCTGGGAAGGCTGGGTTTGGGGCTGAGGCCGGCCTAGAATTGGAACTGGGGCTTCTCTGGTATGCTCTGTGCTGGAATTGCATGCTATACTCCCACACCGTTGCCACAGACATTTTCTGCTGACCTTCCAAGCCCTCTTTGTTGTCTCTGAGCTGAAAGGTCTGGAAGCTACCAGCACTACTACTGATTCAGAGGTCAGGGCTGAGGCTAACCTGCACCAGGATTGCATTCTGGGCGCTGACCCTGGAGTCATAGACTTTTCCTTTTGAGCTTCTAAGTTGTCTTCAACTTTGTTCTACTTTGACTTTTGGGGTATTCTGATGCTCTAAAACTTGATTGGACTTATTATTTAAAGGAATTTGGTATGGTTTGGGGGAGAGACTGGGCAAGTTCCTGCCTTTACTCCCTCAACCATCTTAGCTGATATATTTCCTCTTTAGAAGGATAATGCTAAATATAATATATATTATTAAACATGGTAATGTAAATATTATCATCATTAAATAGATGTGTCCTAAGAAATTGTCTGAGACACATAGGAATGAAATAAATAGCCTAAGATGTCATAGCTAAGAAAGATCAAATTTGATCAAATCAAATTTGAATCCAATGATCCAACACTATCTACTATGTTATACTATTTCTATCTTTAACGAGTCATTTCAGTTGTGCCCAACTCTTTATGACTCCATTTGAAGTTTTCTTGGCAAAAATAATAAAGAAGTTTGACATTTAATTCTTCAGTTCCTTTTTACAACTGAGGAAACTGAAGCAAACCTTTTGTAAACAAGGTTAAGCGACTTGCCCAGGATTGCACAAATAGTATATGAGGTTGTACTTGAACTCAGATCTTTCTGATTGCAGACCTTGTGCTTTATCACTGTGCCACCCAGATATCACTGTCCCTATCTACTACTAATCAATATAAGGAGGTTCAAAGCTTCTGGAATTGTTGCTAACTACACATACAGAAAAGGCAGATTTTAAACAAAATATTGAAAGTAAAGGGTAGTATCTTGCTATAATTTCACCTATTCTTACTGTTGTTTGTTGTTCATTGCTTTCCCTCTTCTATTCTTTTTCCATAGTAGATCCCCAAAGTCTTGGGCTGAAAGTAGATGCTCCAACCCTTCCCCCCAATTTATGGGGCTTCTAGGAAAGAGTCCTCTGTGAAATGAGGTGAGGAAATAGAATCCTTTTAAAGCAAGTAAAAGGCAAGTACAAAGCATTTCTATTTGTATGTCAAATGGTTGTCTAAGATAATAGATTAACATCTAAATGAACATTCAGATCCTGGAGATTTAAAGAGAGATTAAATTCCTATGGCTTCTACTTAGTTGATAGACTATTTTTTGTTCGAAGGAAGCCTAACACTAGAAGACAAAGATTTTCCTTCTGAAGAGAAAAAAATAACACACTTATTTGCTTAATGTAGACAAATTACCTAATAATATTCTCCTAGTAGGGTACCTTAGCCTAGCTCTCGCACAAAAAAAGAAAAAAGAAAAATAAAACATATAGATGGTAAAATCTCCTCCTCTTTTTTTCCCCATAATGGTTACCAGCTGATAGGATTTCAGCTGAAATTCCTCAAGTAGAAGGCCAAGAAGGAGTTCAAAATGAGTGGGAAGTATATAAACTGAAAAGGGTCTGCAAAGGGGCAATAGAAATAAATTTGAAGAATAGAGATAACTTGTTTCCATGGCTTTGTCTGGTTATTAAAAAAACAAAAAACCAAAACAACAACAACAACAACAACAACAACAAAAAAAAAAAAACAACTGCTTATATATTTCTAACTAGCCTTATCTATAAATTGATTAATTACCTTGAAACTCCATCTCTTGCATTTTTCACTTATGACAAAATGTTTAAAAATAAATAATGTTTTGACATAAATAAATAAACTCAAGTTTGTAATGTACTAGGGATATCCTCAGCTATTTCCAAGTGTTATTGAATATATGAATAGTGGTTATACACAAACTTTTGAAAATCATTTTTTTCAACTCTTTTATGTAAGGAGGCGAATTTTAATAGAAAATAAGTGAAAAATTCATTGCTACTTCTATGTATATGGTAATAAATCAAATTTGCCTTCCATATATATTTACTTTTTGATGGAATGTGCTTTGTAAAAGATTGTGACTAAGATTTGTGGTGAAATTTACAATTACTAATTATTTTTGTTGTGATATTTCATTAAAAAAACAAAACTTTGGCATAATTCATTATATCCTTTGCTTGACTACACACACACACCACACACACACACACACACACACACACAATCTATACCTCTCCCACCCCCCCGAGGTCTTACTTGATTTCATTAATTTTTATTTCTCCCAAAGATTCACATAAATTTGTTTCATCATTAAAAGAATTATATTTTCTAGCTATATCTATTCTAAACTCTGATATTACAGAATTCATTATCTTTAAAAATGCCAAATTCTATTGTAACATCTATTTTTAATATCAGATTTTATGAGAGAAGAATCTAAAATCCATCTCCTAAGCTGATTTCCTATTATATTTTCAATAGTATTACAACTTTAAGGGGTTGATGAGGGGTTATTTAATTGAAAGTCTCAGGGGAATTGTCAAGTGTAGAAGAGACTAAGAGGGGTCAAGAGGAATTTCATGGCATGGTTGAAGTAAATTTGAATGTCAGAGTCATTGTCATAACAAAGAGAATCACTGACAGGAAGGCCAGGCCAAATATTATCCAGGATATTATGTAAATTCTAGAAATGTAAGACAAGATAATTATATAAAAATGATTTCTAGAAAGCAATGCCATTGTTAGAACTGGTAACCAAACATTTAGTAGGGGGGGAAAAAACAACAGATATTGAGGAATGTATTGAAACATGGGCTAACCACTTTATTTATGAATAGTGGTATTGAATAGATACAGAAACTGAGTATTGAATGTGATTAATATAATGAGTCAGTAAATAATTTCTATTAAGGACTTATTTTGTACACTTGAAATATGACAAAAATGAAAACTACTTGACTTCAAGAAATTTACACTATGCAACAAAGAAAACTTCTAGCAATAGAGATACTGTATACACAAAATAAGTAATATTATCTATAAAGGAAATGAACTGGCAGTTGGTGTATATATGTTGTGAGAGCAGAAGCGTTATATTGAAGTTGAGTCTTGATAAAAAATAGTGACTCTAAGAGACAAAGGAAGGGGATTCTAAGAGACAGGGAAGGTATATTTTTCATAACTGGGGAATATCCAGTGCAAAGATGTGACATGCAAAATGAAGTGTCTTGTAAGTGGAAGAATAAAAAATCAAATTGTTTGTCCTATAATATTAATGGGGGAAAGGAAAAACAAAATCTAGGAAAAAATGGATTGAGTCAGGTAATAAAAGACTTGAAACATTAAGCAGAAGGGTTTGCAATTGATCCCAGAGGTAGTAAGAAGCTAGAGAAGTATACTGATTAGGGGATTAGCATAGAAAAAATCAGTAAAGGTAAAATTAAATGAGAATATGCTATCTAATTTAGCAGCACAGAGATATCTTTAAAAAGAGCAGTTTTATTTGAATAATTAATTTGAAAGTCAGATTTCAAAGGACTGAGGAGTAAGAGAACAATATGTAGTAACAATGAGTGTATACAAGTTTTTTCTAGTAACCTTTGGATAAAAAAAGGAGGTATAAAGAATGATAACTTGAAAGAATCACAAAGTATACTTGTGGGTGTGGGTGTGTGCGTGTATGCTGAGGCAGATTTTATAGGCAACAAGAAAGGGACAAAAATAGTCAGATGTTGAAACTTGTATGGGGGGGAGCCAAGATGGCAGAAAATAGACAGAATAAAAACCAGTGAACAAAACAATTCATTTAAAAGTTCAATTGGCCAAATGCAAAAGAAGATGAAAAAGCTAAATGAAGAAACCAATTCACAAAAATTAGAACAAATGGAAGTGAATGACATAATAAAACATCAAGAATCAGTCCAAAAAAAAAGCTGCAAAAAATAGAGAAAAATGTAAAAATCTCATTAGAAAAGCAACTGCCTTGGAACACAGATACAGGAAAGACAGTCTAAGAATTACTGGACTTCCTGAAAGCTATCATGAAAAAAAAAAAAAAAAAAAGAGTCTACATATCATCTTTCAGGAAATCATCAAGGAAAACTGCCTTGATGTCCTAGAACCAGAGGGTAAAATAGCCATTGAAAGAATTCACAGATCACTTGATGAAAGAGCCCCCCAAATGAAGAAATATTACAGCTAAATTTCAGAATTATCAGACCAAAAAGAAAATATTGCAAGCAGACAGAAAGAATCAATTCAAATATTGAGAAGGAAAAATCAGGGTTACAAAAAATCTAGCAGCTTTCACTTTTAAGAATCAAAGGTTTGGGATGTAATATTCTGAAGGACAATGAAATCTGGACTGCAACCAACAGTCTACTACCCAGCAAAATTAAGCATTATAATTCAGAGGAAAAGATGGACATTTAATGAAATAGGTGAATTTCATTTATTTCTGTTGAAAATACTAGTGCTGAATTGAAAATTCTGATCTTCAAATACAGAACTCAAGAGAAACATAAAAATGCAAAAAGAAAAGAAAAAAAAAAAACTATCACAAGTCAAAAAATTTACACGCCTATATGGGAAGATGACGTGTTTATCTCTTGAGAACTGAATTTATATTACGGATATACTTAGAAGGTGTAAGTGTAATTTGATATTGTGATGCTATAAAAAAGAAAGTACGGATAGCAAGGGGACTGTGCTGGAAGAAGAGAAAAGAGGAAGTAAAATGGGCCCAATTACATCACATGAAGAGGCATAAAAGGCATAATACAATTGACATAAAGAAAAGAAGGGAATGAGCCTTATGTGAAATTTGCTTTCATTGGATTGGCCACCAAGAGAGAATATCAGAGAAACTTGTCTCACCTTATAGAAAAGTAGGAGAGGAAAGTGAAAATAAGAAATAAAAAAGAAGTAAAAGGGGAATAGTATAAGAAAGGCAGAGGGACTATAAAAGGGGAGGGCTGTTTGAGGAAGATGGTGGTCAGAAGCAAAAAACTGGAGAGTAGGGAAGGGGAAAGGGAAAAAGAAAAGTATAATTTGGGGAAAATAAAATGGCAGGAAATAGAGAATTAGTCATTTTAACTGTAAATGGGATTGGGATGAACTCTCCCATAAAACAAAAGCAGATAGCATACTAGATTAAAAGCCAGATTTCTACAATATGCTGTGTACAAGAAACATTTTTAAAGCAGAGTGATATATCCTGAGTAAATGTAAAAGGCTGGAGGAGAATCTATTACGCTTAAACTGATGTAAAAAAAAATAGGGGTAGATATCCTGTTCTTGGATCAAGTAAAAGCTAAAATGAATCTAATTAAAATAAAGAAGGAAGGAAACTACATTTTGCTAAATAGTACCATACATAATGAAGCAGTATCAATACTAAACAAATATTCATCAAGTAGTATACCATCCAAATTTCTAAAATAGAAGTTAAGAGAGCTGCAAGAAGAAATAGACAGCAAAACAATACTATCCGGGGATCTCAAACTTGCTGTTTCAAAACTAGATAAATTGAACCACAAAATAAATAAGAAAAAAGTTTAGGAGGTAAATAGAATTTTAGAAAAGTTAGGTATGACATATTTTGGAGACAAGTGAATGGAGATAGAGAGGAATATATATATATATATATATTTTTTTTTTTCTCAGTAGTACATGGAACCTACACAAAAATCGGCCATCTTATGGCATAAAACCTAAAAAATAATATAGAAAGATAGAAACAGTAAATGCATGTTTTACAGATAATGATACAATCGAAAATACATGCAATAAAGGGCCAAGATAAAGAACACCAAAAATCAATAAATTATTTAATTCTAAAGAATTCATGAGTGAAATAGAAAATTGTAACATAATCAATAATTTCCTCTAAGAGAATGACAATAATGAGAGAACACAGCGATATTTATGTGACGTGGCCAAAGCAGTTCTTAGAAGATGTTTATTCACATAAAATAGAAAGAAAAAAATCACTGAACTGAGCATGCAATTAAAAAGCTAGCAAAAGAACAAATTAAAACCCACAATTAAATACCAAATTTGAACTTCTGAAAATAAAAGGGGAGATTAATAAAACTGAATGTAAGAGAACTATTGAACTAATTAACAAAACTAAGATTGGTTTTATGAAAAAAATCAACAAAACAGATAAAACTTTAGTTAATTTGATTAGAAAAAGGAAAGAAAAAAAATTAAATGATTAGTATCAAAAATGAAAAGGCTGAATTTTCCACAAATGAAGAGGAAATTATAGCAACAATTAGGAGTTATTTTACCCAAAGTTATGCTAATATATTTGATAACCTGAGTGAAATGGAGGAATACTCACAAAAATATAAATTGCCTAGATCAACAGAAGAGGAAATGAATTATTTAAATAGTCCCATTTAGAAAAAGAAAAAGAACAAGCTTTTAATCATATCCTTAAGAAAAAATCTACAGGGCCAGAAGGATTTACATGTGAATTCTACCAAACATTTAAAGAACAATTAACTTCAATATTATATAAACTATTTGAAAAATAGGGAAAGAAGGAGTCCTACCAAATTCCTTTTATGACACAGACATCGTGCTAATCTAAACCAGGTAGGATGAAAACAAAGACCATTATAAACCAATTTCCTTAATGAATATTGATAAAAAAAATCTTAATAAAACATTAGCAATGAGATTACAGAATGTCATCCCCAGAACACACCATGACCAAGTGGGATTTATACTAGGTATTCAGGGCTGGTTCAATATTAGGAATATTATTAGCATAACTAAACATATCGATAATTAATTTAACAAAAACATGATTATCTCAATAGTTGCAGAAAAATATTTGATAAAATCCAACACCCATTCTATTAAAAACACCAAAGAGTATAGGAATAAATGGAGTTTTTCTTAAAATTATCAGTAGCATCTATTTAAAATCATCAGCAAGCATCATCTATAATGGGGATAGCCTAGAACCATTTCCAATAAGATCAGAAGTCAAACAAAGTTGCCCACTATCACCATTATTATTCAATATTGTATTATGAATGTTAGTTTTAGCAAAGGGAAGAAAAGGAATTAGAGTAAGTAACGAAGAAACCAAATTATCAGTCTTTGTAGATGATATGATGGTATTCTTAGAGAACCATAGAGAATCAACTAAAAAACTACTATAAATAATTCACAACTTCAGCAAAGTTGCTGAATATAAAATAAAGCCACATAAATCATCGTCAATTTTATATGTTACCATCAATGTCAGCAGCAAGAGATAGAAAGAGAAATTCAGTTGAAAATAACTGTCAATAATATAAAATATTTGGGAGTCCACATGCCAAGGTAAACTCAGAAACTATATGAACACAATTACAAAACACTTTCCATACAAATAAAGTCAGATTTAATCAACTGGAAAAAATCAAGTGAGCATGGATAAGCCAAGTTAATATAATAAAAAATGACTACCTAAATTAATCCACTTATTTTTTGCCATACCAATCAAACTCCTAAGAAATTACTCCACAGAGTTAGAAAAAAAAAGAAAGAAAGAAAGCTCAAATGGAAGAACAAAAGATCAAAAATTATTTTATTTTTATTTTTTATGAAAGTTTTTTTAATTTTCAAAAGATATGCATGAATAATTTTTCAGCATTAACTCTTGCAAAACCTTGAGTCTCAATTTTTCTCTCTTTGCCCCCACCTCTTATGTTGTGATCCGTGCTCAGATCCTATAGTCCTCTTTCTGGGTGTAGATGGCTCTCTTCAACACAAATTCACTGGAACTGATGTGAAACATCTATTTGTTGAAAAGATCTTCATCCATCAGATTCATCATCATATAATCTTGTTGGTGCCATGTACACTGATCTCCTTGTTCTGCTCATTTCACTTAGCATCAGTTCATTTAAGTCTCTCCAGGCCTCTCTTAAATTATCCTGCTGATTCCTTCTTACAGAACAATCATTTTCCATAACATTCATTCAGCTGTTCCCCAAATGATGGTCATCCACTCAGTTTCCAGTTTCTTAATATTACAAAAAGGGCTGCCACAAACATTTCTGCAAATGTAGGTCTCTTTCCCTGAAAAGATAAAAAATCTCAAGGTAATTAATTTTTTAAAATGCATATGAACATTGCCTAGTTACACAAGAACTAAAAATTTATTGTAAAACATATCAAAACCATTTGGTACTGGCTAATAAATAGAATAGTTGATTAGTGAAATAGGTTAGGTTCACAAAACATAGTTGTCAATTTCTATAGTAATCTAGTGTTTGATAAACCTAAAGACTCCAACTTCTGGGATAAGAATTCACTATTTGATAAAAGTTGTTGGGAGAATTGGAAATTAGTGTGTCAGAAATTAGACACTGGATAACATATAACATCCTATACCAAGATAAGTTTGAAATGATTTTATGATTTAGACATGAAGAGTGATTCTATAACCAAATTAAAAGAACAAATGACAGTCTATCTCTCATATGTGTGGAGAAAGAAGAAATTTGTTGTCTAAAAAGAGCTAGATTACATCATGTAACGCAAAATGGATAATTTGGATCATATTAAGTTAAAATGATTACAAACAAACCAAGATATACAAGACTAGAAGAGAATCAATAAACTGGAAAAGAAATTATGTCTAAGGATTCAGATAAATGCCTTATTTCTAAAATATGTAGAGAATTGATTCAAATTTAGAAGAATTCAAGCCATTTTCCAATTGAAAAATGGTCAAAAATATGAATTGACAATTTTTTTTAAATTTTTATTTAATAATTACTTTATATTGACAGAATCCATGCCAGGGTAATTTTTTTTTACAACATTATTCTTTGCACTCATTTCTGTTCCAATTTTTCCCCTCCCTCCCTCCACCCCCTCCCCTAGATGACAAGCAGTCCTTTATATGTTGGATATGTTGCAGTATATCCTAGATACAATATATGTTTGCAGAACCGAACAGTTCTCTTGTTGCATAGGGAGAATTGGATTCAGAAGGTATAAATAACCCGGGAAGAAAAAACAAAAATGCAGATAGTTCACATTCGTTTCCCAGTGTTCTTTCTTTGGGTGTAGCTGCTTTTGTCCGTCATTTATCAATTGAAACTCAGGTCTCTTTGTCAAAGAAATCCACTTCCATCAAACTATGTCCTCATACAATATCGTTGTCGAAGTGTATAATGATCTCCTGGTTCTGCTCATTTCACTTAGCATCAGTTCATGTAAGTCTCGCCAGTCCTCTCTGTATTCATCCTGCTGGAACTGACAATTTTTAGATGAAGAAATTAACACCATTTGTGCTCTTATGAAAAAATGCTCTAAATCATTATTGATCAGAGAAATGCAAATTAAGACAGCTCTGAAGTACAACTTTACATCTCTTAGATTAGGTAAAATGACAGGAAAAGATAGTGATGAATGTTGGAGGGTATGTGGGAAAACTAGACACTAATACATTGTTGGATGATTTGTGAAGTGATTCAATCATTCTGGAGAGCAATTTGGAACTATGCCCAAAGGGCTATTAAATTTTGCTTACCTTTTGATCCAGCAGCATCTCTATTGGACCTGTATTTCAAAAAAATCTTAAAGGAGAGAAAGGGATCCATTGTGCAAAAATGTTTGTGGCAGCCCTTTTTGTAGTGGCAAGAAATTGAAAACTGGATGCCCATCAGTTGGAGAATGACTGAATAAATTATGGTATTTGAACATTATAGACTATTATTTTTCCATAAGAAAAGATCAGCAGGCTGATTTAAGAGAGGCCTGGAGAGACTTACATAGACTGATGTTAAGTGAAATGAGGAGAACATTATACACAGAAATAGCAAGGTTATACGATGATCAATTCTGATGGGCGTGGCTCTTTTAGACAATGAGATTATTCGGGACAGTTCCAATGATCTTGTGATGAAAAAGACTATGGGAACTGAGTGTGGCTGGCAATATAGTATTTTCAGTCTTTTTGTTGATTGCTTGCATTTTGTTTTTCCTTCTCATTTTTTTTTCCCTTTTTGATCTGATTTTTCTTCAGCATGATAATTGTGGAAAGGTGTAGAACAATTGCACGTGTTTTACATGTTTTTATATGCTGGATTACATGTTGACTTCTAGCAGAGTATGTTTGAAGATAGGGAGAAAAATTTTGAAACACAAGGTTTTGCAAAGATGAATTTTGAAAATTATTTGTGCATATGTTGAAAATAAAAATCATTAACCAAAACAAAAGAAAAAAAAAAACTTGGATGAGGGAATGATTGTATTGTCACTTCATGGCAGAAAAAAGTATATACATTATATATATAATATATAATATGTGTTATATTATATATTATATATATAATAGAGAGAGAATGATTGATCTTAGTTGGACTACCTTTTTAATAGAAACTATAATAAAATGACAGATGATATTAAGAAACTAAGATATGTATAAAAGGGAGGAAGGTACAGATCATGCTAAAGGGCATCTCTTTTCTATGTAAGGTATGAGGAAAGACATTCAGCTGAGATGGTAAGAGGAAGAAGTGATGTTGAGTTATGTCTCTGACTCTGGTTGTGTTATTCTGGGAGGATTTCTTATTGTCTGACTATTATAGACAACTCTATATGTTGCAAAGAAGGTGCTGATTTGCACTGGTGGAAGATTTCTATCCTAATGAATCTGTAGATGTAATTAATATCCCACACTTAGATTTTTATTTTTCATTGGTTTTTCCTTATAATCAAGAAGTCTTAACATTTGAAAGGGATCATACATCTAATTAAATCTGACATTTAAATGAAATATGATTTTTTTCTGTAATACCTTAGGCAAACAGAAATTCAATAACTATTTGAAAAACTACATTGGTAAAATACAAACAAAGCTCTCTGCCCCCAAACCCATGGGGCCAGAACTTGAAACAAGGTGCTAAGTCAGTGGAATTAATAGACATAATGGTAATTTAGCATGGTGCTTAACAGTTCTCTAATTCAGTGCATGTACTTGGTACTTATTATAGTTCTATAAGATTCACACCTTTGATAAGAGAACATATAAGCTCGGACAAACTCAGCTAGAAAGAGAACTAAGGAAGATAGAGAAGTAGTGGCAGGCTGTCCTCCTTCATTTCTCCATTGAAACCAAGATGTGAAAGGCTCACCAGAAAGCTGCCCAGCCCCAGGAAAAAGATAATAAAGGATCTGGACTGTAAGCTAACTGGGCCCCAGGAAAGGTGACAAGACTTAGAAAGAGACAATAAAGGATTTGGACTTAAACCTTTGGCTACTCTTTTCATGATTACTGAACTGAAATGAAGGCTGCTCCCAGATAACCCCAAGAAAACCCCAACAAGAGAATATTACATTTTAGAGAAGAAGATTACACTCCATCTCCAAGAAAACAAAAACCTGCTACATTACAAAGCGGTTTGCTACCTATTTTTTTTTTCATGTTTCTTTTCCCAATAGGGAAATAGGATTTAGAACTATATGTGAAGAGCTAACAAACTGCAAATACACACAACAGTTTCTCTATTGGATCTGTATTCCAAAGAGATCATAAAAAAAGGAAAAAGGACCCACATGTGCAAAAATGTTCATAACAGTCTTTTTTGTAGTGGCAAAGAACTGGAAGCTGAGTGGATGCCCATTAGCTGAGGAATGGCTGAACAAATTATGATATATAAATGTTATGAAATTTTATTTTTTATAAGAAAAGATCAGCAGGATTATTTCAGAAAGGCCTGGGAGATTTACATGTACTGATGCTACCGTGTTTCCCCGATAATAAGACCTATCCTGAAAATAAGCCCTCCCCTTACTGTGTAAGATTCCTCTAAAATAAGCCCTCCCCCGAAAATAAGCCCTATTGAGATTGCTACTGTAGTGAAGGTAATCCCCTGCACTACACGCTACATTACGGTACCCTCTGTATGCACCACCCTCCCCTCCCCCCAAGGGTGAAATGCACGCTGCGCTCCGAGCTGCATCCAATCCGAGCTGCAGCAGTGAGCGTGTCATCCTGTTCTTCCCCAGTGATTTGCTTGCTGGCGCCATTGAGAGCAGTGCCACAGAGAAGAGCTGAGGCAGGACAACATAAAAACCCAGTATGTAAGCGGGAGTGAGGGGGCATGATGAAGGATAAAAGGGGTATGATGGAAGATAAAAGAAGAACTCAGGGGGCATGATGGAGCATAAAAGAAGAACTCAGACAGCACTCACCACGCTAAAGAAATGAAGAACTTCCTTGCAGAGAGAAAAATAGATCAAGTAATGATTCCTGCAGGAATGACTGCCTATCTCCACACCCTTGATATTGCAATAAACAAACCATTCAAGGATCATTTGCGCATGGAAGTCAATGACTACATTGAAAATAGAATGGAAAGAAATCAGTGTGGAAATATAATAAACAAAAATGTGAAACCAAGTCTTTTTTTCCATCACCCTATAATGTTATCATTATGTTGAGTAAGGAAATAGCTCTTTGTAACATTTAAGTACATTATGCTCCCAAGAATAAATCTGTCTCACATTATCATAGTGACTGGTAGAACAATAGGAAGAGTTGTTTTTTCTTTTTGTAGGGGAAAAAATTAATAAATAAAAAAGAGATTGTTGCCATTAATGACCATTTTAAATGTAAATTTATTGTTGGCATTTTTCCCATATAAAACTAAAATCTGTTTTTTCAGAATAAAGACTATATAAATTTTATTGTTAGATTTCTTCATTTAAAATGGTGTGTTGCAATTTTAGCAAAATTGCAGGATACAAAATAAATCCACATAAATCTTCAACATCTTTATATATTACCTATAAAGTTCAGCAGCAAGATACAAAAAAAAATTTCATTCTAAATAACTGTCAATGGTATAAAATATTTGGGAGTCTATCTGCTAAGGGAAAGTCAGAAACTATATGAATACAACTACAAAAGACTTTCTACACAAATAAAATCAGATCTAAACAATTGGAAAAATATCAAGTGCTCTTGGGTAAGCTGAGTGAATATAATAAAAATGACAATACTACCTATTTAGTGCCTCCCAAGAACTCCCAAAAAAATTTATAGACTTAGAAAAAACTAATAACAAAGTTTATTTGGAAGAACAAAAGGTCAAGGATTTCAAGGGAACTAATGAAAAAGAAAAGCAAATGAAGTTGGCCTACCTATACAAGATCTAAATCTATATTATAAAGCAGCAGTCATCAAAGCCATTTGATGCTGTCTAAAAAATAGAGTAGTTGATCAATGGAATAGGTTAGATTCACAGGACAAAATAGTAACAATAGAAATCTATAGAAACAATCCACACCTTCAACAAAGTTGCATGGTATAAAATAAACCCACATAAGTCATCAGCATTCTTATATATCACTAACAAAACCCAACAGTTAGAGTTACAAAAAGAAATTCCATTTAAAGTAACTATTAATTGTATAAAATATTTAAGAATCTATCTGCCAAGGGAAAATCAGAAACTTTATGAGCAAAACTACAAAACACTTTCCACACAAATTAAGTCTGATCTAACCAACTGGAAAAATATCAAATGCTCTTGGATTGGGCGAGCAAATATAATAAAGATGACAATACTACCTAAATTGATCTATTTATTTAGCGCTACACCAATCAGACTCCCAAAAAACTACTTTGATGAACTAGAAAAAATAACAACAAAGTTCATATGGAAAAACAAAAGGTCAAGAATTTCAAGGGAATTAATGAAAAAAAAAATCAAATGAAGGTGGCCTAGCTGTACCAGAGCTAAAATTATATTATAAAGCAGCAGTTACTAAAACCATCTGGTATTGGCTAAGAAATAGACTAGTTGATCAATGGAATAGGTTAGGTTCAAAGGACAAAACTGCCAATAACTTTAACAATATAGTGTTTGACAAACCCAAAGACCCCAGTTTCTGGGATAAGAATGCATTATTTGACAAAAATTGCTTGGAAAATTGGAAATCAGTATGGCAGAAGCTAGGCATTGACCCACACTTAACACCGTACACCAAGATAAGGTCAAAATGGGTTCATGACCTAGGCATAAAGAATGAGATTCTAAATAAATTGCAAGAGCATAGGATAGTTTATCTCTTAGACCTGTGGAAGAGGGAGGAATTTATAACCAAAGAAGAACTAGAGATCACTATTGACCACAAAATAGAAAATTTTGATTATATCAAATTGAAAAGTTTTTGTACAAACAAAACTAATGCAGACAAGATTAGAAGGGAAACAATAAACTGGGAAAACATTTTTACAATCAAAAGTTCTGAAAAAGGCTTCATTTCCAAAATATATAGAGAACTGACCCTAATCTATAAGAAATCAAACCATTCTCCAATTGATAAATGGTCAAAGGATATGAACAGACAATTCTCAGATGAAGAAATTGAAACTATTTATAGACATATGAAAATATGCTCCAAATCATTATTAATCAGAGAAATGTAAATTAAGACAACTCTGAGATACCACTACACACCTGTCAGATTGGCTAGAGTGACAGGGAAAGATAATGTGGAATGTTGGAGAGGATGTGGGAAAACAGGGACACTGATACATTGTTGGTGGAATTGTGAACACATCCAGCCATTCTGGAGAGCAATTTGGAACTATGCTCAAAAAGTTATCAAACTGTGCATACTCTTTGATCCAGTAGTGTCTCTACTGGGCTTATACCCCAAAGAGATACTAAAGAAGGGAAAGGGACCTGTATGTGCCAAAATGTTTGTGGAAGCCCTGTTTGTAGTGGCTAGAAGCTGGAAAATGAATGGATGCCCATCAATTGGAGAATGGTTGAATAAATTGTGGTATATGAACGTTATGGAATATTATTGTTCTGTAAGGAATGAATGGGATGAATACAGAGAGGACTGGCGAGACTTACATGAACTGATGCTAAGTGAAATGAGCAGAACCAGGAGATCATTATATACCTCAACAATGATACTGTTTGAGGATGTATTTTGATGGAAGTGGATCTCTTCGTTAAAGAGGGCTATTGCAGTTTCAATTGATCAAAGATGGGCAGAAGCAGCTACACCCAAAGAAAGAACACTGGGAGATGAATATAAACTGCTTGCATTTTTGTTTTTCTTCCCAGATTATTTATACCTTCTGAATTCAATTCTCCCTGTGCAACAAAAAAACTGTTCGGTTCTGCATACATATATTGTATCCAGGATATACTGTAACCTATTCAACATATAAAGGATTGCTTGCTATCTGGGGGAGGGAGTGGAGGGAAGGAGGAGAAAAATTGGAACAGAAGTGCATGCAAGAGATAATGCTGTAAAAAATTACCCTGGCATGAGTTCTATCAATAAAAAGTTATTTAAAAAAAAACAATAGAAATCTAGTGTTTGATAAACCCCAAGGCCCTAGCTTTTGGGATAAGAACATTTGACAAAAACTTCTGGGAAAATTGGAAATTAGTATGGAAGAAAGTAGGCACTGACCCACACCTAATACCAAGATAAGGTCAAAATGGGTTCATGATTTAGACATAAAAAATTTATATTATAAGAAAATTAGAAGAACATAGGACAGTTGAACTCTCAGATCTGTGGAGAAGAAAGGAATTTGTGTCCAAAGAAGAACTGAAACTCATAACTGAGCACCAAATAGATAATTTTGATTATATTAAGTTAAAAAGTATTTGTACAAACAAAACCAATGCAGACAAGATTAGAAGGAAGCAATAAACTGGGAAAATATTTTTTATTTGTAAGGTTCTGATAAAGGCTTCATTTCTAAAATATATAGAAAATTAACTCAAATGTATCAAAATTCAAGCCATTCCCCAATTGACAAATAGTCAAAGGATATGGACAGACAATATTTAAGGTGAAGAAATTAAAACTATTTCTAGTTATATGAAAAGGTGCTCTAAATCACCATTGATTAGAGAAATGCAAATTAAGACAACTCTGAGATAAATCACTACATACGTGTTAATCAGGTTCAAATGACCAGAAAAGATAACAAATGTTGGAGGGAATGTGGGAAAACTGGGGCACTGATACATTGTTGGTGGGACTGTGAAAGGATTCAGCCATTCTAGAGAGCAGTTTGGAACTATGCTCAAAAAGTTATCAAACTACATACCATTTGATTCAGCAGTGTTTCTATTGGACTTATATCCCAAAGAGATCTTAAAGAATGGAAAGGGACCCGCATGTGCAAAAATGTTTGTGGCAGCCCTTTTTGTAATGGCAAGAAACTGGAAACTGAATGGAGGCCCATCAGTTGGAGAATGGCTGAAAAATTTATGGTATATGAATGTTATGGAATATTATTGCTCTATAAGAAACAACCAATGGATGATTTTAGAGCAGCCTGGGGAGACTTACATGAATTGGTGTGAAGTGAAATGAGCAGAACCAGGAGATCATTGTACACAGCAATATCAATACTATATGATGATCAATTCTGGTGAACGTGATTCTTTCCAACAATGAGATGATTGATGGCAATTCCAATGATCTTGTGATGAAAAGAGCCATCTATATTCAGAAAGAGGACTTTGGGAACTGAATGTGTATCACAGCATAAGATTCTCATTTTTTTTTTGATGTTATTCTCTTGCATTTTGTTTTTTTACTCATTTTCTCTCCTTTTTGATCTGATTTTTTTGTACAAGAGAATTGTATAAATGTACTTGTACATATTGGATTCAACATATATTTTAACATGTATAACATAATATTGGAGAAAGGGTTGGGGAAGTATGGGAAGATCTGAAACACAAGATTATGCAAGGGTCAATGCTGAAAAATTATCCATGCATATGTTTGATAATAAAAAGCTTAAAAAAACAAAAACAAACAAAAAATACACCAAACAGTGTGTCAGTACAATGGCAAAATCATTTTATAGTATTTTTGGATATTTTTCTTTAAAATATATACACATGCACATGTAGGTATATTTATATATGTGTATATATCTATGGTATAGATATCTTTCATATTGCATTGCAAATTTCCCTTTCTCCAACTGAGCTCTTATACCAAAAAAAAAAAAAAACAAAACTTTTTTTTTTTACTTAGTAAAAAAAAAAAATCAAAGATTGCCTCTAATAATTCATATTAAATTCTGTACTTTTACCCTCTACCTTTCTGTTTCATGCAATTGCAAATTTTACACATTTAAAAATGTTATCCTGATAAGGTTCCAAAAGTTTAACAGACTGATAAAGGCATCCATTTTATATGCAAATAAGTCAAACATCCTACATAAAGTTGAGGAAGACGTAGGAGAGGAAAC
This sequence comes from Antechinus flavipes, assembly GCF_016432865.1. Lineage (NCBI taxonomy): Eukaryota > Metazoa > Chordata > Mammalia > Dasyuromorphia > Dasyuridae > Antechinus > Antechinus flavipes. Next base: position 252,010,923 of record NC_067402.1, on the reverse strand, counting down.
ATCAAATTGACAGAAGGAAGAGGAACTGGAAAGAAGAAAGGGAGGGATGGAGGAAGTGAAGAATAAAGGGAAAGAAGACCATGAAATAGACAGAGGGGAGACAGAAAAAGACACATTGAAATAAAGAAAGCAAGAGAAGAAAAGGAGAAAGATTTTATCAGTTTTTTTTTTTTTGTAAGATGAGAACCCTTGGTTTACAATAATATTGCAGAGAAGAACTGAAACAGACCCACTAAGCTGGTTCAATGAAAGCTAAGTAATTTGATGTGACAAGACACCAAAGGCTCTATCTGTATTTATAAACAAAGTTTGTGACTTTTCAAAACTCCACAATACATTTTTGGAAACCAGAGGCTCTAAGGAATTATTGTTTTTGATCACCTGCCTTGATCTTTCCTGACCTATTACAACTGAAATGTAAGAACTATAGATATAAATAGATATAATGGTCCCTCTAGTTTGATGAAGAGAATGTATGAAAAATATACTTCTTTGAAATACTGGAGTGCTTCCCTGTGAGAGTTGAGTGATGTAGGGCAATGGAATGAACAATAAAGAAAATGAAAATGAAAGCACTAAATTAATAAGAACTTATTAGGGTGGATAGAATGACTGGATTATTACAATACAGCATAGAATATATTAGACAGAGCGGGATGAATGTAATTTCAACTTCTCATCTCTTTTGAAATTAGAATTTTTTTTCTTTATAATCAAAAGACATTATTTCATATAAGTTTTGTTACTTGTAATCATAGTTGAAAATTGGAAAATTCAATAGAAATATGCATTTTGATGGTCAAAAGATATGAACAATTTTCATATAAAGAAATTTTCCAATCATATGAAAATATTCTTAATCACTATTGATTAGAGAAATGAAAATTAAGACAACTCTGAGGTACTACTTCACACCTCTCAGATTGGCTGAAATGGCAGGAAAAGATAATGATAAATTCTGGAGGGGGTGTAAGAAAACTAGGCAATGATATGTTGTTGTTAGAGTTGTAAATTGATCCAATTATTCTGGAGAGCAATTTGGAACTAAGTCCAAAGGGCTATGAAACTATGCATAGTCTTTGATCCAAAAGTGTTTCTACTGAGCCTGTAACCCCAAAACTCATAAAAATGAAAAAGAACCCACATGTGCGAAAATGGTTATAACAGCTCTTTTTGTAGTGGCAAAGAATTGGAAACTGTGGATACCCATTGTTGGGTAATGGCTGAATAAGTTATACTATATGAAAAAAAAATGACCAGCAGGATGATTTCAGAGAGGCCTGGAAAGATTTATATAATCTGATGCAAAGTGAAGTGAGTTGTCCCAGGAGAACATTATACACAGCAACAACAAGATTATGTGATAATCAACCAGGATGGAAATAGCTCTTTTCAGCATTGAGGTGTTTAAGGCCAATTCCAAAAGTATTCTGGTGGAGAGAGCTATCTGTATCCAAACAGGATCATAGGGACTGAATATAAATCACAACATGGTATTTTTACCTTTTTGTTGTTGTTTCCTTGCTTATTTTTTCTCTCATATTTTTTTCCTCTTATATTTTTTCCCTTTTTGATTTTCTTTTTCTTTTTCTGCTTTTATTATAACTTTTTATTGATAAAACATATGCATGGATAATTTTTCAACAATGACCCTTGGAATAACTACTGTTGCAACTTATCCCCTGCTTCCCTCCACCCCTGCCCTAGATGGCAGGTAACCCCATACATGTTAAATATGTTACAATATATGTTAAATGTAATATATGTGTACGTATTTATACAGTTTTCTTGCTACACAAGAAAAATTGGATTTAGGACAGTAAAAATCACCTGGGAAGAAAAACAAAAATGCAAGCAAACAATAACAGAAATAGTGTAAATGCTTAGTTGTGGTCCACACTCATTTCATAGAGTTTTTTTTGTTGGGTATAGCTGGTTCTGTTCATTACTGATGAATTGGAATTGATTTGGATCCTCTTATTATTGAAGATAGCCACTTTCATCAGAATTGATCCTCATATAGTATTGTTGTTGAAGTGCATAATGATCTCCTGGTTCTGCTCATTTCATGTATCAGTTCATGTAAGTCTCTCCAAGCCTCTCTGTATACATCCTGGTGGTAATTTCTTACAGAACAATAATATTTCATAACATTCATGTAACACAATTTACTCAGCCATTCTCTAATTGATGGGCATCCATTCAATTTCTAGTTTCTAGAAACTACCAAAAGGGCTGCTCTAAACATTTTTACATATACAGGTCCCTTTCCCTTCTTTAAGATCTTTTTGTGATATAAGCCCAGTAGGAACACTGTTGGATCAAAGGGTATGCACAGCTTGATAACTTTTTGAGTATAGTTCCAAATTGCTCTCCAGAATGGTTGGATCCTTCATAACTCCACCAACAATGCATCGGTATCTCAGTTTTCATGTAATGGTTTCTCAGAGTTGTCTTAATTTGCATTTCTCTGATCAATAATGATTTGGGACACCTTTACATAGGAGAAGAAATAGTTTAAATTTCATCCTTTGAACATTATCTGTTGGATAATAATCTGTTAAATTTGAATCTGAAAATAATCTGTTAAATTATCCTTTGACCATTTATCAATTGGAGAATGGCTTGGTTTCTTATAAATTAGAGTCGATTCCATATATATTTTGGAAATGAGGCCTTTATCAGAACCTTTAATTGTGAAGATGTTTCCCCAGTTTTTTGCTTCCCTTCTAATCTTGTTTGCATTAGTTTTGTTTGTACAAAAACTTTTCAATTTGATGTAATCAAAATTTTCTATTTTGTGATCAGTAATGGTCTCTAGTTCATCTTTGGTCACAAATTTCTTCCTCCTCCACAAGTCTGAGAGATAAACTATCCTATGTTCCTCTAATTCATTTATAATTTTGTTCTTTATATCTAAATCATGGACCCATTTTGATCTTATTTTGGTGTACGGTGTTAAGTGTGGGTCCATGCCTAATTTCTGCCATACTAATTTCCAGTTTTCCCAGCAGTTTTTCTCAAATAGCGCATTCTTATCCCAAACTTAGGATCTTTGGGTTTGTCAAACACTAGATTGCTATAGTTGACTATTTTATCTTGTGAACCTAATCTATTCAACTGATCAACTAGTCTATTTCTTAGCCAATATCAAATGGTTTTGTTGACCACTGCTTTGTAATATAGTTTTAGATCAGGTATAGCTAGGCCATCTTCATTTGATCTTTTTTTTTTTTTTTTCATTAGTTTCCTTGAAATTCTTCCAGATGAATTTTGTTGTTATTTTATCTAGAGCATTAAAATAGTTTCTTGGAAGTGTGATTGGTATAGCACTAAATAAATAGATTAGTTTAAGCAGTATTGTCATCTTTATTTTATTTGCTCAACCTCCAAGAGCACTTTATATTTTTCCAATTGTTTAGATCTGACTTTATTTAAAATAAATTTTTATTTATAGTAGTTTTGCTCATATAGTTCCCAACTTTCCCTCGGCACATAGATTTCCGAATATTTTATACTATCAATAGTTATTTTAAATGAAATTTCTCTTTGTATCTCTTGTTGTTGGATTTTGTTAGTGATGTATAAAAAATGCTGATGACTTTTGTGCATTTATCTTATATCTTACAACTTTGCTAAAGTTGTGGATTATTTCTAATAGCTTTTTTTAGTAGAATCTCTGGGGTTCTCTAATTGTACCATCATATCATCTGCAAAGAGTGATAATTTTGTTTCCTCATTACCTACTCTAATTCCTTTAATCTATTTTTCATCTCTTGTTTCTGACGCTAGCATTTCTAATACAATATTGAATAGTAATGATGATAGTGGGGAACCTTGTTGCATTCCTGATTTTATTGGGAGTGGTTCCAGTTTATCACCATTACATGTGACACTTACTTATGATTTTAAATAGATGCTACTGATTATTTTAAGGAAAAGTCCATTTATTCCTATCTCTCTAGTGTATTTAATAGGAATGGGTGTTGGATTTTATCAAATGCTTTTTCAGCATCTATTGAGATGATCATATTTTTTGTTAATTTGGTTATTGATATTCTCAATTATATTAGTAGTTTTCCTAATATTGAACCAGGCTTGCATTTCTGGTATAAATCCTACTTGGGCATTATGTGTTATCCTGGGGATGATTTTTCTGTAATCTTTTTGTTAGTATTTTATTTAAGATTTTTACATCAATGTTCATTAGGGAGATTGGTCAATAATTTTCTTTGTTTTCATCATCCTATTTGGTTTAGATAACTATACCATGTCTCTGTCATAAAAAGAATTTGGTAGGACTTCTTCCATCCCTATTTTTTCAAATAGTTTATATAGCATTGGAATTAATTGTTCTTTAAATGTATGGTAGAATTCACATATAAATCCCTCTGGTCCTGGGGATTTTTTCTTACGGAGTTGGTTAATAGCTTATTCTATTTCTTTTTCTAAAGTGGGACTATTTAACCAATTTATTCCTTCCTCTGTTAATCTGGGCAATCTATATTTTTGAAGGTTATCATACATTTCATTTAATTTATCAAATTTATTGGCATAAAGTTGGGAAAGTCATTCCTAATTATTGCTCTAATTTCCCCTTCATTAGTGGCAAGTTCTTCCTTTTTATTTTTAAGACTAACAATTTGATCTTCCTCTTTCCTTTTTTTAATCAAATTTACCAAAGGTTTATGTATTTTGTTTTTTTTTTCATAGAACCAATTCTTAATTTTTATTAATTCAATAGTTTTTTTCTTTCAATTTTATTAATATCTCCTTTCATTTTTAGAATTTCAACTTTAGTATTTAACTGAGGGTTTTTAACTTGCTCTTTTTCTAGCTTTTTTAAGTTGCAAGTGTAATTCACTGATTTTCTCTTTCCCTATATTATGCAAGTAGACCTCTAGAGACATAAAATTTCCCATTATTACCATTCTGGCTTCATCCCACATATTTTGGTATGTCATTTCATTATTGTCATTTTCTTGGGTAAAATTAGTAATTGTGTCTATGATTTGCTCTTTCACCCAATCATTCTTTAGGATGAGATTTTTTTAGTTTCCAATTACTTTTTGGTCTACTTTCCCCTAGCTTTTTATAGAATGTAATTTTTATTGCATTGTAATCTGAAAAGCATGAATTTACTATTTCTGCCTTTCTGCATTTGAATTTAAGGTCTTTATGCTCTAATATATGGTCAATTTTTAATAGGTTCCATGAATTGCTGAAAAGAAAATGTACTCCTTTCTGTCTCCATTTAGTTTTCTCCAAAGATCTATAATACCTAACTTTTCTAGTGTTCTATTTACTTCTTTAACTTCTTTCTTTCTTTTTTTTTGTGGTTTGATTTATCTAGTTCTGAGAGTGCAAGTTTGAGAACTCCCACTATTATAGATTTGCTTTTTATTTTTTCTTGCAGCTCTAAGTTCTCCTTTAGGAATTTAGATGCTATACGACTTTATATTGATATTGCTTCGTGATCTATGCTGCCCTTTAGCAAGAAATAAATCCATTCTTTTTCTTTTTTAATTAGATCAATTTTTTCTTTTGTTTGATCTGAGATCAGGATGTCTATCCCTGCTTTTTGACTTCATTTGAAGCATAATAGATTCTGCTCTAGCCTTTTACCTTTACTCTCTATATCACCCTGCTTCAAGTGTATTTCCTGTAAACAATATATTGTAGCATTCTGGCTTTTAATGCAGTCTGCTATCTGCCTCGGCTTTATGGGGGAGTTTACCCTGGATGATGCTTTTCTTTTTCTTTTTCCCCTTAAACCCCATCCCCAGTATTAAACTTAATACTACTTGCCTCACGCATTTCTCCCTCTTTAGAATCCCTCCCTCCCTCTTTTAATCCTCCCCTTTTAAACCGTTCCTTTCAATTTCTGTATTCCCTTCTATTTTGCCTACCCCTTCCCTTTTCATGTTTTCCTTCCCACTTTTCAATAAGGTGGGAGAAGTTTCTCTGTAAAATGATTATTTCTAATATTTCCTCTTTAATCCAATTCTGAGGAGAGTAGAATTCAAACTATGTTCTATTCCCTCCCTTTTTTCCCTCAGATATAATAGATTTCCTTTGCCTCTTTGTGAGATGTAGTACCTCCACTAATCCCTTGTTTCTGGTACAATTTCCTTTCTACCTATAGATCCTTTTTTTTTCTACTTTATCACCTCCTACTCATTTCTCTCTTTTTTTTAATATTTAATTTTTATTTAATAATTACTTTATATTGACACTTGTTTCTGTTCCGATTTTTTTTCCCTCCCTCCCTCACCCCCTCCCCTAGATGGCAAGCAGTCCTTTATATGTTGGATATGTTGCAGTATATCCTAGATACAATATATGTTTGCAGAATCGAACAGTTCTCTTGTTGCATAGGGAGAATTGGATTCAGAAAGTATAAATAACCCGGGAAGAAAAACAAAAATGCAGATAGTTCACATTCGTTTCCCAGTGTTCTTTCTTTGGGTGTAGCTGCTTTTGTCTGTCATTTATCAATTGAAACTCAGGTCTCTTTGTCAAAGAAATCCACTTCCATCAAAATATGTCCTCATACGATATCGTTGTCGAAGTGTATAATGATCTCCTGGTTCTGCTCATTTCACTTAGCATCAGTTCATGTAAGTCTCGCCTTTTTCTGGTACAATGTCCTTTCCACATCAATTTCTAGAACAAGGTATACATGTATTCTTTATACATCTATATAGTCAAAATATAGTTCCCAAGATTAATCTTTACCTTTTTAGATTTCTCTTGAGTTCTATATTTGTAGATCAAACTTTTTGTTAAGTTCTGGCTTTTTCATCATAAATAGATGAAATTCGCTTACTTCTTTGAATGTCCATCTTCTTCCCTGGAAAAAGATGCTCATTCTCGCTGGGTAAGTTATTTTTGGTTGCATACCAAGTTCCTTAGCCTTTCAGAATATCATATTCCAGGCCCTTCGATCCTTTAATGTGGATGCTGCCAGATCCTGGGTGATCCTTATTGTGGCTCCTTGATACTTGAATTGGGTTTTTCTAGCTGCTTGCAATATTTTTTCCTTCGTCTGAGGGTTCTGGCATATGGCCACTATATTCCTTGGTGTTTTGATTTTAGGATCCCTTTCAGTGGGTGGTCGATGATCACCTTTTCAATGTTTATTTTTTCCTCTGTTCCTATGACTTCTGGGCAGTTCTCTTTGATAATTTCCTGGAAAATAGTGTCCAGGCTCTTTTTTTATCATTCTTTTCTGGGAGTCCAATGATTCTCAGATTGTCTCTCCTGGATCTGTTTTCCAGGTCTGTTGTCTTCCCCAGAAGGTATTTCACATTCTTTTCCATTGGTTGATTTTTTTGGATTTGCTTGACTGATTCTTCTTGTCTCCTCGAGTCATTCAATTCCATTTGTTCGACCCTGATTTTCAGTGAAGTATTTTCTTCGCTCACTTTTTTAAGATCTTTTTCTAATTGTCCAATTGAGTTCTTTTGTTCTGTGGAATTTTTTCCATTTCGCCAATTTTGTTTTTTAGAGAGCTATTTTCTGTTTTCAGTTCACCAATCCTATTTTTCAAGGATTTTACTTCTTTATCCACTCTCTCTTTAACTGACTTCTCCAGGCTTTTTTTGCCAAGCCTCACTCTGCTTTTCCCATTTTTCTTCTAGCTCCCTTGTGAGAGCTTTTTAAATTACTTCTATGAGGTTCATCTGTGCTGAGGAACAGATGATCTCCTCCTTTGGGGATTCACCTGGAGACTGTCTGTTTTTAGTCTCCTCAGGATTTAGACTCTGCTCTATATCTGTATAGAAGCTGTCAAGGGTTAAAGTTCTCTTCAGCTTCTTGCTCATTCTGTCTAATAATCAGAGACAAACTAGCAAAGAAAAACAGAAAAAACTGGAGTCTTTCTTTGGGGGAGGGGCTGGGTATGTTACCGAGCTTTTTCTCCAGACTGCAGGGGGCAGCAGTGAGGCACTAGCAGGACTGTGCTGCACCTGCTGTCTGAGATCCCAGAGCGTGCTGAGTCACTGTGGGGGCGGGGGGGAAGGAGGGGGCAGCCAGGTCCCGAGAGACTCCAGCTGTTTGGGGTTGTATTCTTCAGCCCAGGTGTTTTTAGCTTCTCTGCTGGGCTGCTGACTTGCTGCCGGAGCAAAGTATCCAAACCTGTAGCGAAGCTCTCCCTGCAGAGATGGCTGCAATCACTCCCCACCTCTTCTCCCGTCTGCTCCCGTGCTCTCACTGCCGCTGCCCTCAGCCTGCGCCCAATCTAAAACCATCCCAGCCCTCCAGTAAAGACAGACCTTTCTTGGCGAATCTCAAGGATGGCTTCTCTTGGTAACTATTTGTGGGTTTTTTTTTCAGTCAAGCATTAATTCAGAGGCTTGTAATGAAATGGATAGTGAGAGAAAGCGTGGAGCTTATGCAGCTGTGTGCCTCCTCTCCGCCATCTTAACCGGAAGTCCTATAGATCCTTTTTTATATTATAACAGTAAAACCGAATTATATGTGTACTCTTTAAGTATTCCCATAACAGAAATACAATTCTCAAGAGTTCTTTTTACCTTTATCTACTTCTCTTTAGTTCTATATTTGGAGGTCAAGTTTTTGCTTTGCTCTTTTTTTTTTTTTTTTTTTTTTTTTTGTCAGAAATAAATGGATTTCAACTATTTCATTGAATGTTCATCTTCTTCCTTGGAAGAAAATGCTCGTTTGGCTGGGTAAGTTATTCTTGGCTGCATATCAAGTTCCTTTGCCTTTCAAAATATCCAGGCCCTTCAGTCCTTTAGATCCTAAATAACCGACAATAAAGGGATCCTTGGTAGTTGAATTTTTTTTTCTAACTTCTTGTAGTTTTTTCCATCTTGGTCTGATTGATAGTTCTGCAATTTAACCACAATATATCTTGGAGATTTTTTTTATCAAATAACGAATTCTTATCCCAAAAGTTAGGATCTTTGAGTTTGTCAAACACTAGATTGCTATTCTTGTCTTGTGAACCTAACCTATTCCAGTGATCAACTAATCTATTTCTTAGCCAATAGCAAATGGTTTTGGTGACTGCTGCTTTATAATATAGTTTTAGATCAGGTACAACTAGGCCACCTTCATTTGATTTTTTTTTTATTAATTCCCTTGAAATTCTTGACCTTTTATTCTTCCATATGAATTTTGTTGTTATTTTTTTCTAGATCATTAAAATATTTTCTTGGAAGTCTGATAGGTATAGCACTAAATAAATAGATTAATTTAGGGAGTATTGTCATCTTTATTATATTCGCTTGGCCTATCTAAGAGCATTTAATATTTTTCCAATTATTTAAGTCTGACTTTATTTGTGTGGAAACTTTTTATGTAATTTTGCTCATATAATTCCTGACTTAGCTTTGGTAGATAGATTCCCAAATATTTTATGCTGTAGACAGTTGTTTTGAATGGAATTTCTCTTTGTATCTCTTCTTGTTGGATTTTGTTGGTGATGTATAAAAATGTTGAGGATTTATGAGGATTTATTTTCTATCCTGCAACTTTCCTAAAGTTATGAATTATTTCTAATAGCTTTTTAGTAGAATCTCTGAGGTTCTCTAAGTATACCATCATATCATCTGCAAAGAGTGATAGTTTGGTTTCCTCATTGTCTACTCTAATTCCTTTAATCTCTTTCTTGACTCTTATTGCAGAGGCTAGTGTTTCTAATACAATATTGAATAATAATAGTGATAGTGGGCAACCTTGTTTCACTCTAGATCTTACTGGGAAAGGTTCCAGTTTTTCCCCCTTGCATATGATGCTTACTGATGGTTTTAAATGTATGCTCCTGATTATTTTAAGGAAAAGTCCATTTATTCCAATACTCTCAAGTGTTTTTATTAGGAATGGATGTTGGACGATATTGTATGAGGATGTATTCTGATGGAAATGGATTTCTCTGACAAAGAGACTTAACTGAGTTTCATTGGAGAAATGATGGACAGAAACAGCTACACCCAAAGAAGGAATACTGGGAAATGAATGTGAACTATTTGCATTTTTGATTTTCTTCCCGAGTTATTTTTACCTTCTGAATCCAATTCTCCCTGTGCAACAAGAGAACTGTTCGCTTCTGCAATTATGTATTGTATCTAGGATATACTGCAACATATTTAACATATATAGGACTGCTTGCCATCCTGGGGGGGGGGAGGAGGGAGGGAGGGGAAAAAATGAAACATAAGTGATTGCAAGGGATAATGTCGTGTAAAAATTATCCTGGCATGGATTCTGTCAATACAAAGTTATTATTAAATAAAATAAAATTTAAAAAAAAAAAAAAGGAATGGATGTTGGATTTTATCAAATGCTTTTTCTGCATCTATTGAGATCATATGTTTTTTTATTAGTTTGGCTATTGATATAGTCAATTGTGCTAATAGTTTTCCTAATATTGAACAAGCCCTGCATTCCTGGTATAAATCCTACTTGGTCATAGTGTATTATCCTGGGGATGATTTTCTGCTATCTTTTTACTAATATTTTATTTAAGATTTTAGCATCAATATTCATTAGGGAGATTGGTCTATAATTTTCTTTCTCTGTTTTCAGCCTACCTAGTTTAGGTATCAGTACCATGGCTGTGTCGTAAAAGGAGTTTGGTAGGACTCCTTCAATCCCTATTTTTTCAAATAGTTTATTTAGCATTGGAGTTAATTGTTCTTTAAATATTTGGTAGAATTCACGTGTAAATCCATCTGATCCTGGGGATTTTTTCTTAGGGAGTTGGTTAATAGCTTGTTCTACTTCTTTTTCTGAGATGGGACTGTTTAGGATATTTACTTCTTTCTCTGTTAGTTTGGGCAAGCTATATTTTTGGAGGTATTCTTCCATTTCATTTAAGTTGTCAAATTTATTGGCATAAAGTTCGGTCAAGTAACTCCTAATTATTGCTCTAATTTCCTCTTCATTAGTGGCGAGTTCTCCCTTTTCATTTTTAAGACTAACAATTTCATTTTCCTCTTTCCTTTTTTTTAATCAAATTTGCTAAGGGTTTGTCTATTTTGTTGGTTTTTTCATAGAACCAACTCTCAGTTTTATTAATTAATTCAATGTTTTTTTTTTACCTTCAATTTTATTGATCTCTTTTTTTTATTTTTAGAATTTCAAGTTTCGTGTTCGACTGGGGGTTTTTCATTTGTTCCTTTTCTAGCATTTTTAGTTGCAAGCCCAATTTATTGACCTTCTCTTTCTCTATTTTATGCAAGTAGGGCTCTAGAGATATGAAATTTCCCTTTATTACCACTTTGGCTCCATCCCATACATTTTGGTATGATGTCTCATTATTATCATTTTCTTGGGTGAAGTTATTAATTATGTCTATGATTTTCTGTTTCACCCAATCATTCTTTAGTATGAGATTATTTAGTTTCCAATTCTTTTTTGGTCTACTTTCCCCTGGCTTTTTGTTGAATGTAATTTTCATTGCATTGTGGTCTGAAAAGGATGCATTTACTATTACTGCCTTATTGCATTTGAGTTTGATGTTTTTATGTCCCAATATATGGTCAGTTTTTGTATAGGTTCCATGAACTGCTGAAAAGAAAGTGTACTCCTTTCTGTCTCCATTACATTTTCTTCAGAGGTCTATCATATCTAATTTTTCTAGTATTCTATTTACCTCTTTGACTTCTTTCTTATTTATTTTGTGGTTTAATTTATCTAATTCTGAGAGTGCAAGGTTGAGATCTCCCACTATTATAGTTTTGATGTCTATTTCTTCTTGCAGCTCTCTTCATTTCTCTTTTAAGAATTAGGTTCTATACCACTTGGTGCATATGTTTAAAATTGATATTGCTTCAGTATCCATGCTACCCTTTAGCAAGATATAATGCCCTTCTTTATCTCTTTTAATTAGATCAATTTTTGCTTTAGCTTGATCTGAGATCAGGATGGCTACTCCTGCTTTTTTTACTTCACCTGAAGCACAGTAGATTTTGCTCCAACCTTTTACCTTTAACCTGCATGTATCTCCCTGCTTCAGGTATGTTTCCTGTAAACAATATTTTGTAGGATTCTGGCTTTTAATCCATTCTGCTAACCACTTCTTCTTTATGGAGGAGTTTACCCCATTCACATTTATGGTTAAAATTACCAATTCTGTATTACTTGCCATCTTATTTACCCCCATTTATGCTTTTCTCCCTTATTTCTCCCTTACCCCCTTCCCAGAATTAAGCTTGTGAGCACCACTTGCTTCTCACAACCCTCCCTTTTTAGTATCCCTCCCCCCACCATAGAGTTTTTTCCCCTGTCTTACCCCTTTTCCTCACAGTTTCTGTATTCCCTTCCGCTTAGCTTATTCTTGCCCTTTTGACTTTTCCCTTCTCACTTTTCAATGAGATGGGAGAAGTTTCACCATAAATTGAATATGTCTAAAATTTTTCTCTTAAAGTCAATTCTGATGGTAGTAAGATACTCAATATATTCATCCCCCTTCATTCTTTCTCTCAGATATAATAGGTTTCCTTTGCCTCTCCCTGAGATATAGTACTCTCACTTTACCCTTTTTCTGGTACAGTGTCCTTTCCACATCTAGTTTCTAGAACAAGGTATACATGTATTCTTTATACATCTTTATAGCAAAAATATAGTTCCCAACATTTCTTTTTACCTTTTTAGTTTTCTCTTGAGTTCTATATTTGTAGCTCAAAGTTTTTGTCAAGTTCTGATTTTTTCATCAAAAATAAGTGAAATTTGCTTATTTCATTGAATGACCATCTTCCCTGGAAAAAGATGCTCATTTTGGCTGGGTAAGTTATTTTTGGTTACATACCAAGTTCCTTAGCCTTTCAGAACATCATATTCCAGGCCCTTCAATCTTTTAATGCAGATGCTGCTAGATCCTGGCTAATCCTTATTGTATAACCTCTGTATTTGAATTGGGTTTTTCTAGCCGCTTGCAGTATTTTTTCCTTCATCTGAGGGTTCTGGCATTTGGCCACTATGTTTCTTGGTATTTTGATTGTAGTATCCCTTTCAGTAGGTGATCGATGAATTCTTTCAATGTCTATTTTACCCTCTGTTTCTATGACTTCTGGGCAGTTCTCTTTGATAATTTCCTGAAAAATAATGTCCAGGCTCTTTTTTTCATCATAGTTTTCTGGGAGTCCAATAAATCTCAGATTGTCTCTCCTGGATCTATTTTCCAGGTCTGTTGTTTTCCCAAGAAGGTATTTCACATTTTTTTTCCATTGTTTGATTTTTTTTGGTTTTGCTTGACTGATTCTTATTGTTTCCTCGAGTCATTCAATTCCATTTGTTCGATTCTGATTTTCTTTTCTTTTTTTTTTATCTTAACTTTTGTATTTCAATGAATCAATATAATTTGTACTACAATATGCTAAGCACTGTGGATACCAAAACAAAAAAAAAAAGCGGCAAAAGACGGTTCTTACCCTCAAAAAGCTTACAACATAATGAGGGTAACAACCAAATAAAGAAACAAATATATACAAAGCAAACTATGTGCAGGATAAATTAGACATAATTATCAAAGAGAAAGCACTAGAATTAAGAGGGTTGAGAAAGGCTTTTTTTTTTATCTCTTGCACTCTCTTCTGTTTCGATTTTTCCCCTCCCTCCCTCCACCCCCTCCCCCAATTGGAAAGCAATCCTATACATGTTAAATAGGTTACAGTATATCCTAGATATAATATATGTGTGCACAATTGAATAGTTCTCTTGTTGCACAGGAAGAATTGGATTCAGAAGGTATAAATAACCCGGGAAGAAAAACAAAATGCAAGCAGTTTATATTCATTTCCCAGTGTTCTTTCTTTGGGTGTAGCTCTTCTGTCCATCCTTGATCAATTGAAACTGCGATTCTGATTTTCAATGAAGTATTTTCTTCACTCACTTTTTTATATCTTTCATAATTGTCCAATTGAGTTCTTTTGTTCTATGGAATTTTTTTTCCATTTTGCCAATTTTAATTTTTAGAGAGCTATTTTCTGTTTTCAATTCACTAATCCGATTTTTCAAGGATTTGATTTCTTTATCCACTCTGTCTTTAAATGAGTGGGATGACTTCTCTAGACTCTCTTGCCAAGCCTCCCTCTCCTTTTCCCATTTTTCTTCTAGCTCTCTTGTGAGAGCCTTTTTAATTTTTTTCTATGAGATTCATCGTTGTGGAGGAACAGATGATCTCCTCCTTTTGGGGATTCACCTGGAGACAGTCTGTTTTTAGTCTCTTCAGGGTTCAGAGTGTGCTCTCTAGCCATATAAAAGTTGTCAATGGTTAAGGTCCTTTTCAATTTTTTGCTCATTTTGTCAGAGAAGAATTAAAGACAAACTAGCAAAGAAAAAAAAAATGGAGTCTGCTTTTTGCGGGAAGGGGCTGAGTGGTGTTACCAAACTTCCTCTACAGACTGCGGGAGGCAGCAGGGAGGCACTAGCAGGACTGTGCTGCGCCTGTGCTCTGAGACTCTTAGAGCATGCTGAGACATTGTGGGGAAGGGTTGGCCAGGTCCCGAGAGACTCCAGTTGTTTGGAGTTGTATTCTTTATCCCCGGTGTTTTTAGCTTCTCTGCTGGGCTATTGACTTGCTGCCAGGGCAAAGTATCCAATCCTGTAGCAAAGCTTTCCCCACAGAGATGGCTGAGATCACACCCTACTCCCTCCAGTCTGCTCGGCTGTGAGTTGCCTGCCGGGCTCTTGCTGCTGCTGCCTGCCTTCAGCCTGCACCTGATCTAAAATCATCCCTGCCCTCAAGCAAAAACAGACCTTTCCTGGTGAATTTCAAGGATGTCTTTTGTTGGTAACTCTTTGTGGGGGTTTTTTCAGTCAAGCATTAATTCAGAGGCTTGTCAAGAAATGAATTCTGAGAGAAAACGTGGAGCTTACATAGCTGTGTGCCTCCTCTCCGCCATCTTGTTCGGAAGTCGTCTTGGACTTTTAATATTGGGATCTCTTTCATTAGATGATCTATGAATTCTTTCAATGTCTATTTTACCTTCTGATTCTATGACATCTGGGCAGTTCTCTTTGATGATTTCCTGAAAAATGGTACCTAGACTATTTTTTTCATTATGATTTTTATGAAGTCCAATAATCCTTAGATTATGTCTCCTAGCTCTCTTTTCCAGGTCTTTTGTTTTCCCAAGTAGGTATTTAACTTTTTTTTTTCTATTTTTTTCATTTTTTTTTTTTTTTTTTTGGTTTTGTTTGAATGATTCTTTATCTCCTAGAGTCATTCATTTCCATTTGTTCCATTCTGATTTTTAATGAATTTTTTTCATTTACTTTTTTATTTCTTTTTGTAATTGTCTAATTGAGTTTTTAAGTGAATTGTTTTGTTCTATGATTTTTTTTTCCATTTTACTAATTTTATTTTTTAAGGAGTTATTTTCTTTGTCCAATTCACAAATTCTGTTTTTTCAGGGACTTGTTTTCTTTATCCATCTATTTTATAATGAATTACATGCTTTATTTAGACCCCCTTGCAAACTTCCCTTTCCTTTCCCCATTTTTCTTCTAGCTCTCTTTTAAAAGCCTTTTTACTTTCTTCTATGAGAGTCTTATGTGGGACCAGATCATATCCACCTTTGGGGTTTTCATCTAATGACAAACTGTATTTAGTCTCCTCAGGGTTTGAAATTTGCTCTCTTTCAGTATAGAAGCTATCTATAGTTAGAACCTATTTTTCCTTTTTACTCATTTTCACAAAGAAAAAAAAAAGCTGCAGTTTGCTTTTGGGATAATGTGCGGTTAGGAGGTGGCAGTTAAGTGCAGTGGAAGGCAGTGGATGCACTGGGATTAGTGGTTGCATGCTGAGATTGTACTGAGTCCCTCCTGGTACTGAGTGGGTGTGGCCAGATCCTGAGAGACTCTAGCATTTTGGGGTTATAGTCTTTAACCTTTGTGTAATACCTTCTCTGCTAATCTACTGGTTTGCTGCAGGGCAGAGAAGCCAATGCTGTGGTAGAGTTCTCCCTTTAGATTTTCGGCCAGTGAAGACCACACCCTACCTGCCCCGCCTTCCAGTCTGCTCAGTGTAAGCTGTTTTCAGTGCTTTCACTGCCTATCTGCCTGAGTCTGCACCTGGCCTAGCCTATTCCATCCCCGTGGGAGCAAAAACAGACCTTTTCTGATAATTTTTGAGATTATCTTCTGTTGGTAATGTCTTATATTCCCAATATTTGTGGGTTTTGACAGTCAAGCACTAAATCAGAGCCTGAGTTTTGTAAAAATAATTTGAGGGTAGAAGAGAGCTCAGAAAAACATGTGTTTGCTCTCCTCCATCATGGCTTTGCCCCTTCTATCTTATTTTTCTTATGCAGCATCATAAATGTGGAAATATGACAGCCCAAATTCCATTATAACCAATATAGCAAATACTATTGAAAAATGATTTGTTTTGGGGGACAGAAGCCAGGGCCAGGCTTACAGATATTGATGTAAATAAATATAGAAATATACACATCAATAAATATACAAACATAAAGCACAAATATAGATAAGCATGAATATGTAAAACACATATTTAATAATATAATATTTTACTTTTTCAAATTCCATGTAAATATAGTTTAGTGTTTTTACTTTTCACTTTTAAAACATTTACTTTTTAAAAAATAATAGCCCATTATTTTCAAAATGTATGCACAGATAATTTTCAACATTAATTCTTGTGAAACTTTGTGTTCCAAATTTTTTCTCCCTCCCTGCCACCCTCTGTATGTAATTCTTCTATACCTATTTCCACAATTATCATGGTACAGAAGAAGATTCAGATCAAAAAGGGGAAAAATGAGAAATAAAGCAAAGTACAAAAACAAGCAAAACACTAATAAAAAAGAAAATATTGTGTTGGGATCTACATTCAGTGCCCACAATCCTCTCTCTGGATGCAAATGACTCAAAAGTCTATAGGGAAAGGCCTGAGTTACTTCATTGTTGAAAAAAGAAGTCCATCAGAATTGATCATCATATTATCTTATTTTTCCTGTGTACACTGTTCTCTTGGTTCTACTCACTTCACTTCACTTCACATCAGTTCATGAAAATCTCTCCAAGCCTTTCTGTGATCATCCTGCTGATATCAACATTCACTTTTATAAGATTTTAAAGTCAATTTTTTTCTCTCTTTCTCCTTTCCATCCCCCTGTCTCAAGAAGGCTAGAAATATGATATAGGTTATGCATGTGCAGTTATGTGAACATATTTCCATATTAGTAATATCATGAATGAAGAAATAGACTAAAAGGGAAAATTCACTTTTTTGAACTTAAAATAGTATGCTACAACCATATTCAGTTTCCATAGTTCTTTCTCTGGATATAAATAACCTTTTTTCTCATGAGTCTTTTGGAATTTTTGGATCATTAGGATCATTATATTGCTTTTGTTCCTGTTACCAAATACTCTGGTCCTGCCCTCTTCACTCAACATTTGTTCATATGTTTCTTTCCAGTTTTTTTTCTGAATTTTGCCTGTTCATCATTTCTTATACATTAATAATATCCCATTGCATTAATATACCACAACTTGTTCAAGCATTCTCCATTTGATGGTATTTCCTCAATTTTCAGTTCTTTGCAACCACAAAAAGAGTTGCTATAAATAGTTTTTGTACACGTGGGTCTTTTCCCCTTTTTAATAATCTTTTTGGGATATAAACCTAGTCGTGGCATAATTGAGTCAAAGGATATGCACAGTTTGGTTAACTATGGGCATAGTTATAAATTGATTATTAGAATGGTTGTTGGAACAATTCACAACTGGATCAACAATGCATTAGTATCCCAATTTTTCCACATCCTGTCCCACCTTTATCATTTTTGTTTTTTTGTCATATTCATCAATCTTAAAGTGTGGGGCAATATCTCTTATTTTTTAAATTTGCATTTTTCAAACAATAGTGATCTAGTAATCAATATGTCTATAGATAAATTAAATTTATTCACCAGAAAACTGTCTGTCCATATCTTTTGACCATTTATCAACTGAGAAATGGCATAGTCTCATAAAATTTGTTTCAGTTCTTTATATGTTTGAGGAACAAACTCTTTATTAGAAATACTGGCTATAAAAATTATTTCCGATCTTTTTGCTTCCCTTCTCATCTTGTTTGTGTTGGTTTAGTTTGTACAAAATCTTTACTTTAATGTACTCAAAGTTATACTGTTTGGATTTCAAAATGTTCTCTATTATTTGATTATAAATTATTTTTTCCTTCTTCATAAATGAGAGAGGTTAAATATTCCTAATTTTACTAATTTGCTTATAGCATCTCTTTTTATCTCTAAATTATGTATGTATTTTAATGTTATTTTAGTATACTGTGTGAAATTTTGGTCTATGCCTCACTTTAGTCATGTTATTTTTTTTTCAGTTTTCTTGGCATTATTTCAAATAATGAGGTCCTATTCCAATGCTGGAATCTTTGCATTTATCAAATTGTAGATTGCTATAGTTACTTTTCTTGTATACCTAATATTCTTCACTGTTCCATCACTTGACTTTTTAGTACAAATACTTTTTGATGATTGCTGCCTTATAACATAATTTTAGATCTGTTATAGCTAGGCTACCTTTCTTTGTATTATTTTCACTAATTTCCTTGATATTTTTGACCTTTTATTTTTCCAGATAAATTTTATTGTACATTGTTCTAGCTCTAGAAATTAATTTTTGGTAGTTTTTTATGGCAATGAAGAAATAATTTAATTTAGGTGGAATTTACTATTTGCTCAGCCTAGTCATGAAAAATCAATATTTTCCTGTTGCTTAATATGTTTTTATTTTTGTGAGAAATGTTTTATAATTGTTTTAATATAGATGAGAAAATTCTGGGAATATGGATGTGTGGGTCACAAAATTTCAAGTTCTTCAGATTAATCCTACTAACAAGACAAAATTGTGCCATAAACTGAACACAGAGTAGGAGCTGGGGCAGGATCCTCCTGGGATAATCAGAAGATCCAAAGAAAGGTACCCAGTAAGAGGTATGACCTTGTAAACATCTCCAAATTAATTCATCTGAAAGAGCGAGCTGCTTGAACAATGGGGATAGCTGGGGTGGGAGGAAGCCTCAACTCTAATCTGCAAGATTCACTCTCCAGTCAGTGTTGGAGTTAGGTATCTTGGTTGGAAATGATTCAGGCAATCTATGCTGATGTGGAATATCAGGTCTAGCTGTGCTTCTGAGATTAGTACATGTGAGGTGAGTGCAGAAGCAATGGGGCAGGGATGCTGCTGCCTGCAGGTATTTACAGGAGAATGGAGTTCTTGCCTTTGGATTTCACATGAGAGTAGAGAATTAAAGAAGAACCTGAGGTCAGAAGCACCATTTTCAATACCCCCAAACAAAAGGTGATTATACTGATAATCTACTACTACCAAAAATAAGCAAAGGAGAAAGAATTCACACAAAAGTATGATAGGAATAGGATAGATAAGAGTTCATCTTTAGGGAATGATACAAAAGAAAAAAAAAACCTCTTTTACTCCAAAGAGTAGCATTTAATAGCCATCCTCCTCAAACAAAATCATACAACTTTTAAAAGTCAAATAAGAGAGACTACAGAAAAGCTAAAAACAAATAAATAAATAAAATAAACAAAAAGAAATCAAGAAGATTATGAAAAAAGTCAATCAGCAAGAAAAGGAGATGCATAGTGTTTTTATTTTCAAATATTTATTTGAAACTAAATACAAAATAAGGGGGAAAAAAGAAAATGAAAGACACAAAAGGAAAACAAAACAAAACATTGTCATGCACCTAGAAAAACATCAGGGAAGATTCAAAATATGTAAGAATACATTTCCATGTCAAAAAAGCATATAAAATAATAGAGATTATACTTATGATTATCCATCCTTTTTTTTGCTTCTTTGTAGGTTATTCTTTTGTTCTCTGCTATACACTTTTTACTTTATTCTTTTTTTCCCCTTTCAACACTCCCAGCTTCCCAAAATAGGCTACTTATAAGAATGCATAAGTATAAACTTATACAAACACACACACACACACATTCACACCTATTTACACATATACATACTTATGTGAATATATATGTATATATACATGTGTATATATACATACATACATATCAATTTATATATATGCAAACATGTATCTAAAACAAAATTAATGTGGCTGACCTTAAAAGTAGATTTTCTCTTGTTTGAATCTTTAAGTTTGGATTTGTTTAAGATCAGTGACTACTAACCCTAGAATTCCTAGAATTTTCCTAAATTCTACTCCTGATCCTTGTCATAGTGCTTGTTTATATCTCTTATTTCCAATCCTTGTTAACTCTTCTGCTTCCAGAATCTTAAGGGAGAAAATGACTCCTTGAAAACCAGAAAAAGGAAACCAGCAAAGTTAGTGAAAGTAAGAAATAATAAAAAAACAAGATATAAAGAATGAAAAAAAAAAGAAAAGAATGAGACATCTCATAGGAAAACCAACACATATAGAAAGTAAATCAAGAAGAGAAAATATAAGAATAATTGGTCTATTAGAAAAGTATTATAAAAATTGAATATTGATGCAATAAATAAGAAATAATTAAGTAAAATTGTCCTGAAGTGTTAAAACAAAAGGGGAAAGTAGAAACAGAAAGAATCAACTGATCATCATCTGAAAGAGAGCTTAAGAGGAAAACATACAGAAACACCATACCCAAATTCTGAAAGTCCCAGATCAAGGAGAAAATATTATGAACATCAAAGAAACAAACTATTTAAACTGCTATATTAAAAGACCCCAAGTCTTTTACTTCAAACACCATATACCAAAGAACAAAAGAACAAGAGTTCCAGCCCAAAATATCATACCTAGTAAAATTTAGTATAAACTTGATTGAAAAAAAACTTAATGAACTGCTAGTCTTTCAGGATTTTGTTACAAAAAGATCAGAACTTAATAGAAAATATGACATACAAGATCAAAGAGAAATCAAAATCAAAGACTAATTTCAAGGGACTTAATATGCTTTATATGTGGACATGTAAATTATATATCTAACATTGTCATTCACAACTGAGTAATCTGAAAGAAAGACTGAGATAGAGCTGAGTATGATGTGATTCTAAAAGGCAAAACCATGTAAGAAAAAGTAAAAAAAAAAATAGGTATGTTTCATGAATGAGTTGCAAGAGCAAGAAGTAACTAAGGGTATCTAGATGGGTGAAGAAATCTGGTAGTTCTGGAATCCTCCCAACAGGGGGAATATGTTAAAGAAACAACAATATATATCTATCTAGAAAGGTATAAAAATCTAAATAAAAAATCTTCTAAATTCTTATCTCGGGAGAGATAAGAGGGGTAGGTAAATAGCATAAGGAAAGTGTAGAAAGAATGTGTAGATTAATAGAAATAGGATGAAGAGAGGGGGAAAAGTGAGAGGAGAGGATGAGGGATTAGCAAATTAAGGTAGTGGATAGAAATAAAATAGAGTCAGCAGGAACAGGAAAGAAACAAAAATAATGTTCAGGAGAAGAATTTATTTTTTAAAGAGCAAATCAAAATCATTGTTCTCACACAAATAGATTTAATCAAAAGAGAAAAAAATGGGAAATTATACTATATGTCATGCATGTTAATTTTTATTGTTTTAGACTATTTATCATTTATATTTAGACTACTTTCTATAAATAGCTAGATGGTATAATGTTGAAATATTGCTGTAGTGGATTTAGGAAAATATGGAAAAACTTAGACTTAAGAAGGATGATATCTATCTGAAAGAAACAGAATATAAACAAGCATGGTACAGTCTTACATAGATGTATATGAATGTATTTGTGTGACATATGTACTATTATAGGTATTATAGGTATCCATATGCATGTATGTGTATGAATGTATATGTGTAAAAGTATTTTGTTTATATATGTATGTGTGTGTATTATTTGTGTTTTCTTTTGTTTTTCTTTTCTAATTATCTTCTCTTGAGTTTTGTATTTGAATATCAAATTTTCTATTTAGCTTTTGTCTTATCATCAGGAAAGTTCAAAAGTCCCATACACACACACACACACACACACACACATTCACACCTATTTACACATATACATACTTATGTGAATATATATGTATATATACATGTGTATATATACATACATACATATCAATTTATATATATGCAAACATGTATCTAAAACAAAATTAATGTGGCTGACCTTAAAAGTAGATTTTCTCTTGTTTGAATCTTTAAGTTTGGATTTGTTTAAGATCAGTGACTACTAACCCTAGAATTCCTAGAATTTTCCTAAATTCTACTCCTGATCCTTGTCATAGTGCTTGTTTATATCTCTTATTTCCAATCCTTGTTAACTCTTCTGCTTCCAGAATCTTAAGGGAGAAAATGACTCCTTGAAAACCAGAAAAAGGAAACCAGCAAAGTTAGTGAAAGCAAGAAATAATAAAAAAACAAGATATAAAGAATGAAAAAAAAAAAAAAAGAAAAGAATGAGACATCTCATAGGAAAACCAACACATATAGAAAGTAAATCAAGAAGAGAAAATATAAGAATAATTGGTCTATTAGAAAAGTATGATAAAAATTGAATATTGATGCAATAAATAAGAAATAATTGAGTAAAATTGTCCTGAAGTGTTAAAACAAAAGGGGAAAGTAGAAACAGAAAGAATCAACTGATCATCATCTGAAAGAGAGCTTAAGAGGAAAACATACAGAAACACCATACCCAAATTCTGAAAGTCCCAGATCAAGGAGAAAATATTATGAACATCAAAGAAACAAACTATTTAAACTGCTATATTAAAAGACCCCAAGTATTTTACTTCAAACACCATATACCAAAGAACAAAAGAACAAGGGTTCCAGCCCAAAATATCATACCTAGTAAAATTTAGTATAAACTTGATTGAAAAAAAACTTAATGAACTGCTAGTCTTTCAGGATTTTGTTACAAAAAGATCAGAACTTAATAGAAAATATGACATACAAGATCAAAGAGAAATCAAAATCAAAGACTAATTTCAAGGGACTTAATATGCTTTATATGTGGACATGTAAATTATATATCTAACATTGTCATTCACAACTGAGTAATCTGAAAGAAAGACTGAGATAGAGCTGAGTATGATGTGATTCTAAAAGGCAAAACCATGTAAGAAAAAGTAAAAAAAAAAAATAGGTATGTTTCATGAATGAGTTGCAAGAGCAAGAAGTAACTAAGGGTATCTAGATGGGTGAAGAAATCTGGTAGTTCTGGAATCCTCCCAACAGGGGGAATATGTTAAAGAAACAACAATATATATCTATCTAGAAAGGTATAAAAATCTAAATAAAAAATCTTCTAAATTCTTATCTCGGGAGAGATAAGAGGGGTAGGTAAATAGCATAAGGAAAGTGTAGAAAGAATGTGTAGATTAATAGAAATAGGATGAAGAGAGGGGGAAAAGTGAGAGGAGAGGATGAGGGATTAGCAAATTAAGGTAGTGGATAGAAATAAAATAGAGTCAGCAGGAACAGGAAAGAAACAAAAATAATGTTCAGGAGAAGAATTTATTTTTTAAAGAGCAAATCAAAATCATTGTTCTCACACAAATAGATTTAATCAAAAGAGAAAAAAATGGGAAATTATACTATATGTCATGCATGTTAATTTTTATTGTTTTAGACTATTTATCATTTATATTTAGACTACTTTCTATAAATAGCTAGATGGTATAATGTTGAAATATTGCTGTAATGGATTTAGGAAAATATGGAAAAACTTAGACTTAAGAAGGATGATATCTATCTGAAAGAAACAGAATATAAACAAGCATGGTACAGTCTTACATAGATGTATATGAATGTATTTGTGTGACATATGTACTATTATAGGTATTATAGGTATCCATATGCATGTATGTGTATGAATGTATATGTGTAAAAGTATTTTGTTTATATATGTTTGTGTGTGTATTATTTGTGTTTTCTTTTGTTTTTCTTTTCTAATTATCTTCTCTTGTGTTTTGTATTTGAATATCAAATTTTCTATTTAGCTTTTGTCTTATCATCAGGAAAGTTCAAAAGTCCCATACACACACACACACACACACACACACACACACACACAATACATATGTATATGGATTTTTCTTCATTTAGTTTTTATATCTTTTTTCCATTTGGCTAATTATATTTAAATGACTCATTTGGCTATTTCTGTTTTAAGGAGTTGGTTTTTTTTAGTCAATTGTGTCTCTTTTCCCAAGCTGCTGATTCTTCCCTCTCTTCCACTACTATCTTCCATTTCTCTTGTTTCTTTCTCCCTTTCATTTCTTCTATCTCTCTTACTTGATTTTTATAATCTTTTTTTTTTCAGCTCTTATAAGAATTCTTTTTGGGCTTCAGACTAATTCATATTTACCTTTGAGGTTTCACATACAGGCATTATGACCTTGTTATTAATCTCTTCTGAATTTGTGTTTTGGTCTTTCCTGTCCTGTAAAAAACTTTCCATTGTCAAGGGCCTTTCTGATTTTTGCTCATTTTTTTTTTTTAAACTAAGCTCTGCTTTGTCCCAAAGCGCATTGTCCCAGGCTTCCTTTATTGGGCGCCAAAGACCTGGTCACTGAAAACTGGACAGAGCTCAGGCAACTTCCTGCCATCTTCCAGGCTTCTATATTTTAACCAAGTTTGGGATCATTTGTAAAATATAAAACTGAATAAAAACATTTTAAAGCTCCAAAGGCCCCTGACAATGAATCTTTTTTCCTCCTTTTACTCTTCCTACTCCCCTCTCTCCCACACTGGACTCCTAACCTTTTCTCTGCTTTCCTGTACTTCCTTCTCTTTCTTCCTCTTCCTTTTCTCTCTTTTCCTTTCTTCCCTTCAAAATAGTAAGAAAACAGTTTTCTAAAAGAAATTCAGAATCTAGTTTGTGATCACCAGTCATTTTCATAATATCCCATTCCTGTATATACATTCCTGACTTGTAGCCAAGGGACCCTGTTCTTAGATGTTACATTCATATTAAGCCATATACGATTGTTAATAAAGTACAAAAAATTGATGCTTTAATAATATTATGGTTTACTATGGATCAAATTGTTTAAAGCAATTGAAATTCTGGCAGAGGCACTTTTGGCTATCCCTAGTATAACAGAGAATATTGATTTGTGCAAGAGGTCTTTGCAATGTCCAGGAAATAATAAATTTTCTGCCTGGATCCATCATCTGTAGAAATATATATTTGGTTTAAGGCTAAGTTTAACCCCAAATAAGGAGGATTGGAATGTGTCAGTATTATGGAAGTTAATTTCAATTATATTTAAGGTCCTTGAGGAGCTGCTTCTTGGAGATTACAGTAATAGAATATTTATAGGCATTCTGTGTTGGTATACTACATGATTGGCAGTGGTCCTTTTCCACTAGGGATAGTGGTGTAGGAAGGAATTTTTTTTATTTGTTTATTTGTCTACTATGTGCTAAGAATTTATACTAATATATCATTTGATGTTCATAACAACACTTAATATTAGGTACCATTATTGTTTCCATCCTACAATTGAGGAACCTGAAGCAAACAGAGCATAAGTGACTTAGATTTTAGTGACTTAGGTCATATGGCTAGTAAGTGTCTGAGGAGAACTGAACTCTGGTCTCCCAGATTCCAGGTCCAGTCTCTTGCTCACTGTACCATCTTATAATCCTTACTAAATAACCACAAAAATGGTGTCTAATAACCACAAAAATGGTGAATATTAGAACAACCTGACTCAGTGTCTACTGGCATTCATATTTGAGAGTGAAGAACTCCTTTACTCACACCATCTACATGCAATAAAATGTGAGTGCCTAGGGGAAAGGATGAAGTAAAATAAGGCTCACCTGTAGTTAATTTCTTACCTGGCATTCAAATCAAAGTTTGAAGATCTGACTATTAATGGGCTGCCTACCCTGATGTTATACAGCATCTCCATTGCTTTGCTAACTAGAGCATACAGAGTATATTCCTTCATTCCTGCATGGCTCAAGTTCCCAAGAGACTTCATTCCTTTCACTTGGAATAATAAAAAAGAGAAACAAAAACAAAGAAGGCCTAATTCTTGAGGACACATTACTTAAAAGGCTAGCACAAATAGAGACTATCAGGTCCTCTCTGCTTATAGCATGATGTGAGTAAAGGAGTCTTTTACTCTCATCTATAAATGCAAAATATAGCTAAGATACCCAGAAGATGCTAAATCGGACCATTAAAAAATACCATCATACCTATTTAGTCAGTGAGAAAAGCCTTTTACAAACATTGGCAAATCCTTTTTGCCATTGCATGTTTCACATCTCCATTCTCATATAAGCTGGTATCTGACAATTTGTACATTAGATAATCTAAGCATACACAAGTATGAAATAATTTTACTGCATTGAAAGATCACAAGTTAAGATTCTCTAAGTTGCTATTGTTTTCATTTAATTTTATTATATCAATTATTACAATAATCTATTATATAATAGCAATAATTATTAAGATCAATAACTCTTTTTTTATTATATTTATAAATTAACTTCTAGGTACTTATCATCATGCTAGATGATGAGGAATATACAAAGAATATATAAGGCATAATCCTTACACCATAAAATTTATAATTTCATAACAAAATAACAGATAATGAAAGGAGGTAATTGATGAGTAAATGAAAGAGATATATACCTAATACTTTGTGAGATCCAGAGAGAAAAGGATCATTATTGATAAATGGAAACAAAGAAATCTTCATGTAAAAAAAGAAGCATGTGATCTAAGCCTTAAGGAAGAAAATAGGATTTGAATAATTAGACAGAAAAAGGGAGTTTAAATGCCACATTTAAGTGGTTGAATAATTAGTCATTGAGAGGCCATAGAACTGCTCAAATCCACTTTATTGGAAAAATCTTTGAGAATCCAGAATCAGCTTCATGGAATAATGAAGCATTTGGTATTAGATTTTAATGGGGAAATATTGTGATTATATATGCAAAAATAAAAGAGATGGGAAAAACATTAAAAAAACAACCACCAGCAACCATTTGGATTAGAAACAAAAACAAACCTTCAATTAGGTCCGTGTTTGTATAGACAAAATTGCTCTTGGATCCATTTTTCATTTTGCAGACAGTTATGTTGATATTGTGCTGATACAGTGCTGATATGAATTATATTTTAAATTCCTAGAGAATAGAATAATATAAACACATTTAATTCTGATTACATACCTAAATACAGTACCACTTAAGGTTTCATTATAAAACAGATGTGAAATTCAGAATACCACCTCACAGGACCTCTTTTAAACAAGATAGCTCAACTCAGAAGAATTGTAAATACTCTGAAATTTACAATGAAATGATTGTCTTTCAAGTATAGTTCTTATGGAGTTTCATGATTCTTGAGGAAAAAAAAAACTTTTCTATGTATTAATTAACCACATACAAAAGAATAATGAAAAATAAAATCCTTAATAATGATGAAATGAAACAATTTTTAATTTTTATTACCAAATTAGTCAGAAATACTAGTGGTTTTCCCTAAAGTTTTATCCTAGGCCATTGCCTCCTTATAAATTCTTTCAAGGATTTTATCAGCTCTCTTGGGCTAAAATATGGTGTCTCAGCAATTGAGTCCAAATTCTTTATTTCCAACAAAAATTCTTAAGCTATGGTTCAGCATTGTATATGTCTATACTTTAATATCCCATTGTCATCTTAAAATCAATATTCCTCAATCAAAAATCAACTTTTCTGGTTAATTTTTCTTTCTTCCTCTTATTTTTAATTTTTTTTTATTAGAGTGCAACAATTTTCTAGTTACACAAATAAAAAGCTTCAAATTCATATTTACATCTTTCCTTATTTTCTCCATCTGCCATATAGTTAATCATTTATTAGGTATTACTAATTTTTCTTATATAATATTTCCCCATATCTGGTCGCCTTCTTTCTACTCTACTGCTGAACACTGCTTTAATTAGTTTTTTCCCATCCTGGAGTGACTAACAGGGTTAGGTGACTTGTTCAATATCACATAACTAATAAGTGTCAAGTATTTGTGACTTGAATTGAACTCTGGATCTCCTGACTTCAAAGCTGATGCTCAATCCACTGTAGCACCTATTCACCTCTTTATGTTTCTTATTATCATCCTTTTGTTTGGACAATCATAAAAGCCTTTAAATTGTTGTCCCTGCTTGCTTTTCTGTCTATATTTCATGGAATTTCTAAAATAATCTTCCAAAAACATAAATTTGCTCAATTATTTGCCATTTCCTCCAGGAGAAAATAAAAACCTCTCAGTCTGCCTTTTAAAAACTGCAATTTGAAATCTGAATTTGGAGAATCTTTGCATGTACATTTTATTTTAATCCTCAATAGACAGCTCACCTATTAATCACTCTGCCCTGTTTGTCATTTCCCAAACTTGGAACACCATTTACTTTTGCAAAGGATATCTCTTTCACATCCCTGTAACAATATATATATGATGCTGTTCAGTGGCTTCAATTATGTCTGAATCTTTGTGATTTGGGATTTTTTTGGCAAAGATACCAGACTGGTTTGCCACTTCTTTCTCCACCTTATTTTATAAATGAGGAAACAGGGTTGAATGACTTGCCCCAGAGCCATACAACTAGAAAATACTGATGCCAGATTTGAACTCAAGGAAAAAAAATCCTTCTTACTCTAGTGATCGATTCGCTTTGCCAAATGGTTGACCCATAGTATTTACTTATTTCTCTCACATGCTGTATCCTATTTTTTAAAAAAGCTATTTGAGGGTAAAGTTTGATGTATGTGTTTGTGTGTGCATGAGTATTCTGTTTTTTTGTATACCCAATGTCTAATAAATTATGTGTAATTTATATTTTCTTTCTAAATTGGCATTTTTTATTCTTTTCATAGAAACCCAGAGGAAATTTCCTTTAAAAATGCAGATGGCAATTTCAATGAAACTTAGAGTATTGCAGTTTTCTGAGGATTGAGAAGTTAAATAATTATACACTCTCACAAACAATACATGTCAACGCATAGACTTGAATCTTGGTTATCCTAATTCTTATTCTATTTCCATATGGTATGGATACAGTGTGATATGCTCTATATAGTAGATACTTAAAACATATTTATTGTAGAATGCGATACTTGGAATAAGACCCAAGTTCAAATTTGTTCTTGATTATTTATTATTATTTATTAAGGCCCTGGAAAGCATATATTATCCTCAGTTTCCTTACCTGGAAAATGGAGAAAAGATGCCACCTACATATGGTACTGTGAGAACCAAATTTAAAGTGATTTGTAAAGTTGAAAGTTCCACATGAATTCTAGCCATTATCATTTTTATTTTATTTATTTATTTATTTGTTTGTTTGCTTTCAAAAGTGAACCTTTAGCAGTTTGGCAACTTAATCAGAGTATGGACTAACATATTTTAATGATAGCAGTTTTCAAAATTTTGCTTTTTAATCTGCAAGACTTTTCTGTGTTTTACAATGACATATTTTTTTTTAAAAGATAAATAATATATATATATATATACATATATATATATTTTTTCTTTTGCCTCCTCTTGTTTGTTAACACAAATTACTGCTTTGGTAGTTTAGATGAAACCTGAAAGTAAATGTAAAAAGACTTTGTTTGACTGATTTATTGTGTAGACTTCAGATTTCCTCCAGGGAGCAATGATCTCTAAATCTGATTTAGATTCTTTGAAGTGTTACTGTAAGAACTGAAAAGAAAAATGGTATAGCTGGTGGCCATTTGTAGACTTATCATTATTGAAAATACAGACAGTCATACTTCTTTCCATGTATTTGAGAAAATTAAATTCACTGGAGAAGTGCTGATGCTGCTAGACTCTGAATTATATATTTTTTCAAACTTATTGTGCATTGATAATGGTTATCTCAGTCATAATTGGCACCTTTCCCAAATATGATTTCATTGTTGTTGTTGTTGTTGATATTCATCTGAAATGGTCAAGTTGATCAACAAATAAATGTTTCTAAGTTCCCTGAAAATAGTATGCAGTCTTTTGAGAATTCCTAATAATCTCACAACCCGAATATTATTAATTCAAACTTGTATAGTCACATTCTAGAGAGGTATTTTTAAAGCTATGGCTCATTATTTCTCTCACCAGAGAGCATCTCACAAAATTGCTCCTATAACATGATGCATATTTCTGAATTAATGATCCAGTTTTATCTAAAAGAGAAAAACAGAGGGAAAAAAATCATTTTCACAACCTGAAAAAGCAATTCTGTTTTTCTGACTATAAACAGGCACCAATCTAATGATGAAAATTATCATTTTCTAAGATTTGGATTTTTTGAGCTGTCATTTAAACCTGAATCTCATTTGAGAGGAGACATATGTAAATAACAATTATCGACAATAAAGAAAACTTAAAACAAAATAAGGTTTTCTTATTGTAGACTAGTGTATTTCTGAATAAGTGAGAGTGAATAAAAGCATTCATTATGACTATAGAATTGAATTATTCATGATTATAAGCATGACAAAAGTATATGATATTTATCATAATGCTGTAGATACAAGAATAGGTTAGCTCTCTTCTGACAATTTTTTTTTTTTTTTTTTACTAATAGTCACACATATAAATGATAAGGCCTGTATCTCTGATTTCAACATTTAGAAATCTCCCAGATGAGGTAACTCCATCTTCCAGTGTAGAGCATGAACTTCTCTGCAACTTCGAATCTTAAAGCTTTGCTCAGAAATCTGTGAGATTAAGTGACTTATATTCAAGTTTTTTTTTTTTTTTTTTTAGCTTATTTAATTTATGGAATAAGCGTTTGCATAACACAGTATAACACAATTTGATGATTGCACATGACACTACAAATCTATTATATTAAATTTGCTATTTCTTTTAAATATATAAAGTTATCATGTATTTTCCTTTTTTCTCTTCCCTCCAAGATAGTTACCATTAGATACAAATAGGTATATGCATGTATATATGTATATAATATATTTGCAAAATTATTTTATACATATTTCTATTTATCAATGTTTCTCTGGGTGCAGATACTGTTTTTCTTAAGATGATCTTTATAATTAATTTTAGTATTTATAATAATTAAAATGTCTTATTCACTCAGTCATTCCTAAAATAATGATGGTACTGTATACAATGTTCTCTTGGCTCTGCTCACTTCACTTTTTACCTTTTTGTACAAGACTTTGCATGCCTTTCTAAGATTCTTTGCTTATAGTACAGTAGTACTTCATCAAAACCATTCAACACAACCTGTCTAGGCATTTCTGAATTAATGGGATCTCTATAATTTCTAATTCTTTACTATCATAAAAGGAGCTGCTATAAATGTATTCCAGTCTTCATAGGCACACTCTGTTTGTATTATATTTCTTCTTCTATTTAATAACTAAGTATAATGATACAAAATTTTTCTCTTGACTTCCGGCCAAGATGGTGGAGAGGAAGCACACTGCTGTGTAACCTCCGCGTTTTTCTCTCACTATCCATTTCATTTCATGCCTCTGAATTAATGCTTGACTGAAAAAAAACATACAACTAGTTACCAAGAGAAACCATCCTTGAGACTCGTCAGGAAAGGTCTGTTTTTGCACGAGGGCAGGGATGGTTATTAGATCGGAAGCAGACTGCGGGCAGCAGCGACAGCGAGAGCACGGAAAGCGGCTCTGAGCCGAGCAGAGCAGAGAGGGGGTGGGGCGTGATCGCAGCCGTCTCTGCGGGGAGAGCTTCACTACAGGACTGGACACTTTGCTCCGGCAGCAAGTCAGCAGCCCAGCAGAGAAGCTAAAAACACCGAGGGTGAAGAATACAACCCCAAACAGCTGGAGTCTCTCGGGACCTGGCCACCCCTCCCCCACAGCGTCTCAGCATGCTCTAGGAATCTCAGAGCGCAGGCACAGCACAGTCCTGCTAGTGCCTCACTGCTACCCTGTCCCTCCCCCAAAGAAAGCAGCTCCATTCAAGGGTTTTTTTCTTCTGTTTCTTGGCTAGTTTGTCTTTGATTATTAGACAGAATGAGTAAGAAACTGAAAAAGACTTTAACCCTTGACAGCTTCTATACAGATAAAGAGCAGACTCCAAATCCTGAGGAGACTAAAAACAAACAGTCCCCAGGTGAATCCCCAAAGGAGGAGATCATATGTTCCTCAGCACAGATGAATCTCATGGAGGAAATTAAAAAGGCTCTCACAAGAGAGCTAGAAGAAAAATGGGAAAAGCAGAGTGAGGCTTGGCAAAAGGAGAAGGAGGCTTGAGAAAAGGAGAGGGAGGCTTGGCAAAAGAGTCTGGAGAAGTCAGTTAAAGAGAGAGTGGATAAAGAA
This sequence comes from Antechinus flavipes, assembly GCF_016432865.1. Lineage (NCBI taxonomy): Eukaryota > Metazoa > Chordata > Mammalia > Dasyuromorphia > Dasyuridae > Antechinus > Antechinus flavipes. The sequence continues at coordinate 251,978,626 of NC_067402.1, read as the reverse complement.
ACCAAATCCTTGAAAAATAGGATTGGTGAACTAGAAACAGAAAATAGCTCTCTAAAAAACAAAATTGGCGAAATGGAAAAAAATTCCACAGAACATAAGAACTCAATTGGGCAATTAGAAAAAGATCTTTAAAAAATGAGTGAAGAAAATACTTCACTGAAAATCAGGGTCGAACAAATGGAATTGAATGACTCGAGAAGACAAGAAGAATCAGTCAAGCAAATCCAAAAAAATCAAACAATGGAAAAGAATGTGAAATACCTTCTGGGGAAGACAACAGACCTGGAAAACAGATCCAGGAGAGACAATTTGAGAATCATCGGACTCCCCAAAAAGTATGATGAAAAAAAGAGCCTGGACACTATTTCAGGAAATTATCAAAGAGAACTGCCCAGAAGTCATAGAAACAGAGGGTAAAATAGACATTGAAAGAATTCATCCCTACTGAAAGGGATCCTAAAATCAAAACACCAAGAAATATAGTGGCCAAATGCCAAAACCCTTAGACGAAGGAAAAAATACTGCAAGTGGCTAGAAAAACCCAATTCAAGTATCAAGGAGCCACAGTAAGGATCACCCAGGATCTGGCAGCATCCACACTAAAAGATCGAAGGGCCTGGAATATGATATTCCGAAAGGCTAAGGAACTTGGTATGCAACCAAAAATAACTTACCCAGCGAGAATGAGCATCTTTTTCCAGGGAAGAAGATGGACATTCAACGAAGTAAGCGAATTTCACATATTTTTGATGAAAAAGCCAGAACTTAACAAAAAATTTGATCTACAAGTACAGAACTCAAGAGAAATCTAAAAAGATAAGGAAACCCTAGAAGTCATTCAGGACCACCAGCTCCATTGCCATCATCCAAAGCAACTCCTGTGTTGAGATGGCATCCGCACGGACCCAGCTGAAGCTAAAAGGCAGCCAGAGGGAGACAGGAGGGAGCATGGGCAGCCGCTGTGACCACCATGGAGATCCTGATGGAGGCAGTCCAAGACCCTGAACCCAAAAGCCTGCCTACCCAATGTCTTGAAAAGCAACTGGGAGATGCTGCCAATAGCCTAGCAACTGCTCCTGTGGATCACAGTCACAGCTACTAAAGATCCAGAAAAGAAAGTTCTTGTCCCCAAAGTTCTAGGTACTGTCAAATGGTTCAGAAACTGGTATTTTATCAGTGGAAATGACAATTAAAGAAAAAGCCTAAATATCTGCTTTTTCCCCTACACCCTAACTTTTCCATTTGATCTATAGTTTAAATCTTCCCACTCGTCTCCCCTATTAAACTGAGCCCCCTGAGAGCAAAGATTGTCTTATTTTTCTCACACAGTGTTTTGTATACAGTAAGCACTAAATAAATGCCTCATTCATATTTTAAAAAAATTTTTTTTTCTCTTGTTTCACCTTCTTCATACATTTACATAGCACTTTAAAAACTACATAAGGCAGCTAGGTGGTGCGGTAGATAGAACACCAGCCTGAAGTCAGGAGGACCAGAGTTCAAATCTGGCCTCAGACACTTAACACTTTCTAGCTGCGTGACTCTAGGCAAGTTACTTTACCCCAATTACCTCAGGGGGGAAAAAAAACTCCAAACAACAACAACAACAACAACAACAACAACCAACAACAACCAACAACCAACAACACCAATACCATCACCACCACCAACACCACCACCACCACTCTCACCTAACCCCCCCCACCAACACCACCACCACCAACAATACTATCATCAACACCACCACCACACACCACCAACACCACCAACACTCCTACCACCAATACCACCACCAACACCACCAACAACAACAATAACACCACCAACACCAACAACAAACATAAGATTTGTATGCACCGGGGGATCAGAACAAAATAAGGCACTCAAAAGTCAAGCTTATTTGTTGTATTCAGTTAGTAACAACAACAACAACAACAAACATAAGATTTGTATGCACCAGGGGATCAGAACAAAATAAGGCACTTTTGATGTGTAATTCAAAAGTCAACAACAACAACAACAAAACAACAAACAAAAACAAAACAACAACAACAAAACAACAACTAACAACAACAACAACAAAGATAAGATTTATATGCACCAGAGAATCAGAACAAAATAAGGCACTTTTCATGTGTAATTCAAAAGTCGTCAACAACAACAACAACAAAACAACAACAACAAACAAAAACAAAACAACAACTAACAACAAAGATAAGATTTGTATGCACCAGGGGATCAGAACAAAATAAGGCACTTTTCACATGTAATTCAAAAGTCAAGCTTATTTGTTGTATTCAGTTAGTAACAACAACAACAACAAACATAAGATTTGTATGCACCAGGGGATCAGAACAAAATAAGGCACTTTTGTGTGTAATTCAAAAGTCAAGCTTATTTGTTGTATTCAGTTAGTAACAACAACAACAACAAACATAAGATTTGTATGCACCAGGGGATCAGAACAAAATAAGGCACTTTTGTGTGTAATTCAAAAGTCAACAACAACAACAACAACAACAACAACAACAAAACAACAAACAAAAACAAAACAACAACAACAAAACAACAACTAACAACAACAACAAAGATAAGATTTATATGCACCAGATCAGAACAAAATAAGGCACTTTTCACATGTAATTCAAAAGTCAACAACAACAACAACAACAAAGCAACAACAAACAAAAATAAAACAACAACAACAAAACAACAACTAACAACAACAACAACAAAGATAAGATTTGTATGCACCAGGGGATCAGAACAAAAGAAGGCACTTTTCGTATATAATTCAAAAGTCAAGCTTATTTGTTGTATTCAGTTATTGAAGCAGAATGTTACAATGGAAGGAATGCTGGACTGAATTTGAATCTTGTTTCAGCCACTTACTACTCATATAACCTAGATAAAGTAATTTTTCTCTTCATTTTTTTTCTATTTCCTGTTCTTAAAAATGATATTATTAGGCTTAATGCTCTATAGATATACATTGAGTTTTCATTCCATGATGTCACTATACAATTAGTGAGGAACCTAATAAATTAACTTACAAAAAGTATAAAATTATGAAAATTATAGAAGAATATGAGTGGGATGCATCTTTTAGGTAGGTCTGACTAGAAAACATCTTTCCCTACCTGCCCCCATCCAAAGAATGTCAGTGAGAAATCCAGAAGTACAAAAGTTGCTACTAAGGTGAGACTCCAATAGATTTTTTCAAAATATCAAAATATAAAGCATGCTGTATTTCAGCAGGAAAAAAAAAAAGATATGAGCACTTAACAAGAATATTTAAAATAAAAAGCTATCATCATAAGTTACATAACTGATGAAATCCAGGAGTATTTTCCTAGCCTGCTGACACAGATTGCCCTTCATAACTGTGCATTTATAGACACACACACACACACACACACGTGCAAGTGCACACACATATACACACACACACAAATAACACACAAACACCCAAGGAGAAAGGTGGGGAGACACAGAGAGAGACACAAAGAGAGACAGAGACAGATACACACATACACACACACACACACACACACACACAGTCATTTTTTTTTCTTTTCTGGAGTCCTCAGTATAAATATTTAGTTACAACCATACTAGAAAGTTTCTACAACATTTTATGAGATAAAAATTTTACTTTAGAGAAACTTTTCTTGTAACAACCTAGATACCACATTCAATTATTTGGAAAGTGATAGAATTTTCTCTCAGTTACATATAATTTTCTGGTTATCATTGTTATTGCTTATTTTAATGTTAGATACTGGAATCCAAAGAAAAACAAATTTACTTCATTATTGTTTTTTGTTTTTGTTTTTGTTTTGTTTTTTTTTTTTTTTGTAAACTGGAACAGTCCCCTAAACCTAAAATATGAATATGTGAACATACACACACACATGCATATGCACATCAACCTGTGCATACACATAGATTATATATATATATATATATATATATATATATATATATATATATATATATATCATATATTTATATGTTTGTGTGTATTCATATACTTGTATATATACATTATATAGCTATTGTTTGTATGTTCATCCTTCTATCTATTCATTCACCTATTTCCCTATCAACCTATTTATCTTTTAACTATTGGCAATCTATTTTTATCATTTATTTCTCATCTATTTCATATCTATTTATCTTTCAATCATAAGTTTATCATTACTGTGTATTACACATCAAATTTGCTATATCAATGTGATACACACACACACATACACACACACATATATATTGATGTTTGAATGCTGTCTCTTCCACTTGACAAGAAGTTGCCTGAAAGCAGGATCTTCACTCTAATTGTTAGTTGGCTCCTAGTGCTTAGTTTGGTACTTGGCACATACTAACAGTTTAGTAAATGCATGTTGACTTGACTTCAATTAGATTGACATAATCAGGAACCTGGGTTCAAACTAAGCTTTTGGCATATACTGATTGTGGGATTCCTTGCAAGTCATTTAATCTCTTAGAGCCTGAGGCAATTCTATAATTCTAAATTGTAAAGTATTCCTAAATAGATATTAATGGAGTTTCATCAGCAGCTCTACATGTCAATAAAATGATAGCCCTATTAAAACAAAAACAAGAACAAACTCCTTACTCTTTAATAAGGTATTCTCATCTAAGTGAGATTACTATATATTTGTAGCATATGCTTGAATAATAAAAATGAAGCCAAATTTTAATATGAGTTTTCTGGTCATTTTAAAAATTCTTATTTCCTTGTTTCAAATGAAATCATAAAATTTTGCCTAAATGCATATCCAAAACAAACTGTGTTTTTATGCCTCACTACTTCCATTAAGTCAATAGTTTTAACACTTTCAAATGAACATTTTTCATTCTTGCTTTATTTTTACATTTAAATTTATAGTCACATACACATTTGCTTCTCTTTTTGATAATGACATTTTCATTGGGAAAGATTAAAATTGTTATTTTTTTAAAAGCTTTCTACTTTATTTTTAAATTTCCAATTTCAAAATGAGCAATTGTCTCAAATTACATAATTTTAAAAGTTACAGACAATTTGATGTTTGAAGTATATGTTTACTTATGATTACCAGCTATAACTAAATATTTATATTAAGAAATGGTCTAGTTCAGGCATGTATACACTCTCATAGAACGAAATAATTTCATGAATGCTTTGGTGTTGTGTGACATGTAACTAGATTTTAGTTACTTCTGCAAGATTGTTGATTGTTTTCACATTTTAAATTGGTTAGGAAAGTTTTATTTATAAAGTCTCTTTCTTTTCTGCCTCCAAATTATTCCACCCTCTAACTGTACATTTTCCCCTGAGATGATGATGAATTCATACCAGGCAAAGCACTGTGAACATGTGTATGAAATATGTTTTCCTCATATGAGAGAATGTAAGAGAAATACTTTTATTTTGTACACACAACCACCATTACAAACTTGAAACATACTAAAATTTACTTATTATAATTATTATTTTTATGTCTTTATAAGATTTATTTCAGCACACTCATATCATTGGTTACCAACATATACGCAATTTACTTTAATATTTGTTTTTAGATATGCACATTCATATTACAATTATATATAATAAAATTTGTATATTTACATATATTATAGAATTATATCTGTATATATTAATAATGCCATATATATCTTATGTGTGCATTTATATCTCAAAATATCTATGCACATATAAACATAGAAATTACAGTATCATAAGCTGTAGTTTTAGATTGGGAGAAGACCCAAGTATTCATATCACAAGTTTAGTTTTGGAAGGAACCTTAAGTGTCATCCATTGCATCTGCCTTATTTATGGGAATTATGTAGGTAGGAGCTAGGTCTATCTAGCTATGAATAATATAACAGTGTTCTTGGGTCTAGCAACATTCATATTCCTGATTTCAAATCTATCCTCAGATACCTTTTCTGGGCAAGTTATTTAACCCTATTTGTCTCAGTTTCCTTATCTGTAAAATTAATGGAGAAGGAAATAGCAATTTTTTTATTTATGTGTTCTGTTTTTATAATACAAACATTGTGGCTTACATCAGTTTCCCTTATTATTTCAATTCCTAGGTGGTAAATACTTGTTTTCAAGTTACCTTCTCTGGTTGAATGCAAATTCCTTTGAGAGCACTTTAGCACAAATTCTGATTCATGCTAAGCAGTTAATAAAAGTTGTTTTGATTTACTAAACAATTATTAAATCAATACTATCATTCTGGGGAGCCACAATGGTGGAGTAAAGGTAAGAACTTGTCCAGTCTTTCCTCTGAAACTACTCCAAATTCCTTTAAATAATGACTCTAAACAAATTTTAGAGCATCAGAACAACCAAAAAGATATAACAGAACATTCTCCAGCTGAAGGTAACTTAGCAGCTCAGCAGAAAAGTCTGTGATATTAGAGTGGAAATTCAGCAAGCAGTAATGGTGCAGAGTACTCTGGCACAGCCTTGGACTCAGCCTTAATCCCAACCCAACCCCTACCTCTGAATCAGTGGCATTTCTGGGCTTCTAGTTTTCTCAGTCCAGAGACATCAAAGGAAACCTAGAAGGTCAGCACATAAGGTCTGTGGAACCAGACTGGGAACCCTAGCTCTCAATCCCAGCCCAAACCTGGCTCTAACCTCAACTGCAAAGAGATAGGACCTCTGAATCAGCAGCAGTGTGGGAGACTTTTGGACCTCTCAGCCTCTGGAAAGCAGGAAGGACTCAAAAGTTCAGTAAAGAGGAACTGTGGTAAAAGGGTGTGAATCTGGTATGCAATCCCTGCTCAACCCTAGAGAGGGGACCCCATCCCTGGGGCGCACACTAGATCTCTTAGCTATATGTTATGGGCCAGAACTCTTGTACTTGAAACAAGGATCCTTATGAAGTACTAAGTGGAATTAATAAGACAATGTTTATCTAGTTTAGCATGGTGATTAAGAGTTCTCTAGTTCAGTACATCTATTTTGTACTTTGTAGGTGTGAATCTTGTAGAATAGGTGCCAATCTTGTAGAACTATATTAAGTATTAAGTACACATATTGAACTAGAGAACTATTATCACCATGCTAAACTAGATAAACGTTTTTTATCAATTCCACTTAGTTTCCCAGAAGAGGCTGAGACTCCAAAAGGGATCACAGATCAAAAGGGAATAGAGTTTCAGAGTGATAATTTTAAAGGGAATACAACTTCAGTACAGGGAACACTTCAAAATGAGCATGAAACCAAATTAAAAGCTTCTGATCATTGAAAGCTATTGACTTGGAGGATCAATACACATACTCAGAAGATGATAACAAAGTCAAAGATGCTACATTCAAAGTCTCCAAGAAAAATAAGAATTAGTCTCAGGACATGGAAGAGGTCAAAAAAGGTAGAGGAAAAATTAGGGAAAGAATTGAGAGAGGTGCAAAAGGAAATACAAAAACCTAATGAGAAGAAGAATGCCTTAAAAAGCAAAATTGACCAATTGGGAAAGGAGGTACCAAAGCTCAAAAAGAGGTACAAATGCATAATTTAAGGAAAATAATTCCTTAAAAATATAATTGAGCAAATGGAAGCTAATGACTATGAAAAATCAATATAAAATAAAGCAAAACAAAAAATGAAAAAAATGTGAAATAGATGTAGGAGAGATAATTTAAAATGTTTTTGTCTACCTGAAAGTCATGATAACAAAAGGATTTTTCACAATATTTTTCAAGAAATTATTAAGGAAAACTGTACTGATATTATAAAACCAGAGGGAATAAAATAGAAATTGAAAGAATCCATCAAACACCTCCTGAAAGAAAACCTAAACTATAAACTCCCAGGAATATCATAGCCAAATTCTGTCACTTCCAGGTCAAGGAGAAAATATCACAAGTATCCAGGAAGAAACAATTCAAGTATAATGGAGACACAGTCAGGATAACGCAAAATTTAGCAGATTCTATATTAAAGTACTGGAAGACTTGGAATATAATATTCCAGAGAGCAATAGTGCTAGGACTGTAACCCAAGAATCATCTACCTGAGTATAATTTTTCAGCAGAAAAGGTGGTTGGTCATGGAAACAGGATTTTCAAAGATTCCTGATGAAAAGACCAGAGGTGAATGGAAAATTTGATTTTCAGATACATGACTCTGGAGAAACATAAGTAGGTTGTCAGGAAAGGGATATTATAAGGGATATATTATAAAACTTTATAAGTTTTACACGTTTACATTCCTATGTGGGAAGATGATACTTGTAACTTATTAAAATGTTCTCATTATTATGGCAGTTAGGAGTATATATAGATAGGTATGAGTTGAATTTGAAAGAACAGTATCTTTTTTAATTATGGAATTAAGGGATAAGAGAGAAATGTGCTGGGAGAAGCTGAATGGTGCAAATTATATACCATTAAAAAACAGAGAAGAAAAAGCCTTTAGAGTTGAACAGAAAAGGGGAAAGAAAAGGTGAGTGAATAAACTTCTCTCATCATAATTGGCTCAAATAGGAAATAATATACATACTCAATAGGGGTATAGAAAGCTATTTTATCTTGCAGGAAAATAGGAAGGGAATGGGACAAGGGAAGGAGAGAGGGGAATAAAAGAGAGGGTATTTGGGGAGTAGGAGTAGTAGGTAGCAAAACACTTTTGAGGAGGGACAGGGCAAAAGAAGAGAGAATAAGTGGGAGGAAATATAATTAGCAATAGTAATTGTAAAAAAAAATTCAAAGCAAATTTGTCTGATGGAATATTATTGTTCACTAGAAAATGATGAGCAGGATGATCTCAGGAAAACAAACAAACAAACAAACAAAAATCTGGAAAATCCTCTATGAGCAAAGTGAAATATACTATATACAAAGTGATAGCAATGTTCTGGAATGATCAGCTGTAAATGACGTTGTTATTCTCAGTAGTATAATCATCCACAACTACTCTGAAGGGCTTATGATGAAAAATTCTATCCCTACTTGGAAAATAAACTAATTGTGTCTGAATATAGATTAAAACATTCACTTTCTCTATCTCTTTCTCTCTCTCTCTCCCCGCCTCTCTCTCTCCTTTAAGTTAGTTTTTCTTGAGGGTTTTTATTTTCATTAGGGCGGGAGATCTATGTTTTCTTTCACAACTTGACTTTTATGGAAATGTTTTTTGTAACTTCACATGAGGTTTCCTAATTGTAGATAAGGGACAAGGGAGAGAAAACCTAGAACTCAAAGATATTAAAGACAAATGTAAAAATGTTTTGAATGCAACTGTGAAAATAATAAATAAATAAAAATTTTAAAATACTGCCATTCTTGGAAAGATTTTATCAATTAATAGCCCTGTAGCTTCATTTAACATTCCTATAACTTCCTAGCTTAAAAAAAATGCTCTTCCTAAGAGTACTCTTTTTACCTATTCTTGTCTTCTCTTATTAGAAACCTATCTTTCTTTTTCATTTCTATATCCATTACTTAGCAGAATACCTGGCACATCAGTAAGTGATGAATGAATATATGTTTCATTACTTTGTTCATTCATTCTTTGGAGTACTGAAATATATTTATTTCAAATATGAAAACCAGTAATTTAGTTATTGATATTAGGTAGGATTGATAAGAAGAAATCAGCTAAAATTTAAGTTAATTTTGTAAAGTAAATAATCCTTGCAGGTTACTAAAATTTTGATGGCAAGAACCATAATATAATCCAGTCCTATCATCCTTTCCCCAGACAATGCTTCATTATAGTCCTATACGTTGTCAATTTCTTAAAATTTGTCTCCACCAGAATACCACTCCCTAGATGTTTCTAGTCTTCTGACTCTAGGGTCATCATACTCCCAATGGGTGACTACTTCTGGTCAGATTTTTTTAAGAGGGTAAAATAACCCAAACCAAATCAAAAGACCAGACATGATTCACTTTAAGTCCTACTTTCTGCCTATCTTCTAGATAGACATCAGTGATGTCAAACTCAACTACAAATTATTCTTTGTAAAATACATAATGATTTAGAAAACCACAAGTTCATATTTTCTGTTTTGTTGGAATATTGTTCATTTTGCTAAATATTTTAATTATATTTTAATATGATTTGGTCAATATTTAGGAATTTTGAGGGCTGTTTGGGTCCCAAAGACCTGAAATTTGACATTCTCATATTGGAGAACTAGTTCCCATTATACTCTGAACTCTTTGAAAGTAGGAATTCACGTTTGCCTTTCTATTTATCCCTAAGGTTTAGTAGGATCTCTGCACCTTGTAGGTGCTTAACAAATGTCTATTAGCTATTAACTGATGTGCTAATAATATCACTACCATCTGTATGTCCTACTTTTTCCTTCTTGTCTTTCACTGTCCTACAACAACAATCGAAACAACTCTTAATTTAATCCTTAATTGGATTTACTAGACTATTGCTTTTGGCTTCTGCCTCTATGCTTGCAAATTTCAAGCCCAAAATATACTTCACTAGTACCATGTGTGTTGATTCACATTAATTAGAATGCCATTTCCTCAAATGCAAATGATGTCTTTGCTTTTCTATTCGCATCCCCAATGAATTATGAAACCATGGAATATATTAAACACTTAATAAATTAAGCTTTTTAATTACTTAACTGATAAATTAGTTAATTGATTTATTAAATTCATCCATTGCATACTCTTCCAAATGCCACAGAATAATATATCTATAATTTACCACAGAATAATATACCCTTAATCATCTATTAACGTGTAAGGTCTTTCCTTTAAAAAGTAAATTCTAAAAGATGGGCCTGATCATGTCAACATCAGGCTCAAGAAGCTTCAGATTTCATATAATCTCTAGATCAAAATACAAATGCCCCTGTTTACTGTTTAATGTGTCTGTCATAATTTGGCTTCAACAGAGACTTGTTTCATATTAATCCTTGGTGATTTCATCAGTTCCCAAGAGTTAAATTAGTTGTAAACTCTGTTCTGATGTATAGTCTTGAGTCTTCATCTTTATATTAACTTCATATTGAATATTGGATATTCAAAGTTGAACTCATTAACGATGTCCCCTATTTTTCTTCCTAATTTTATTATCACTGTCACTATGTTCTCTTCACTTTTATTCTCAATCTAGTTTTTAATCCTCGACTCTTCTCTGTCTGTCTCATTTTGTCTCTCTGTTCTGGGCCAGAACTCTGCTTTAAAGAAAGATTTTTACAAGGTGTTAAGTCAGTGGAATTGATAAGACAATTGTTTTCTAGTTTAGAATGGTAATTAATATTCTCTAATTAGTTCAGTACATGTACTTAGTACTTAATATAGTTCTACAAAATTGACACCAATTCTACAAGATTCACACCTATGATAATGCACTTATAATAGTGTATATAAACTGGGACAAACTCAGCCAGATTCATTCCATCTCACACTCACGTGATGGCAGGCCTCTCCTCCTTCATTTCTCCATCGAGACCAAGGCCCATTTGAGCCAGAGACAGACTCAGAAAAGGGCTCAGAGACATACTCAGAAGGACTCAGAGACAGACTCAGAAGGGAACTGGAGAAGACTGGAGAAAGACAGTGGCTGGAGGCTGGAGCACAAGCTCTCGAACTGAGACAGACTTCAAGTCAGAGACCACAATTTTGGTCCTCCTGTCTCCCCCACAGAAACCAAGACACATTCCAGAGGACCTCAAAAAAGCTAGTCCAGGCCCCAGGCAAGGAAACTAGATTGTGAAGGAGATAATAAAGAATTTGGACTTTAACACCTGGCTATTCTCATGGTGATTACTCTGCTGAAATGAAGGCTGGTCCAGAGACCTCCAGAAAACCAACCAAAACATTACATCTGTCTATCTTCTCTCTGTCCCACCCCCTCAAATTAAGATCCATTAATTATGATATATAAATAAACATAATGAAATTTTATTCTGACATAAGACATGGCAAAATGGGTAGACTGTGTCATCATCTCTGAATCTATAAAGAGAAAAATGAGCCAAAGTTAGATAAAAATTTATAAAAATTATGATATTATGGACAAATATTATAAAAGACTTTATGAGTCTTTCAATGATATGATAAGACAGAGAAATAGAAGAATAGAAGAGAAAAAGAATAAAAAGGATGCACATCATTCATCTGAATGTGCTGAACTAAGAAAATAAAACAAAACAAAAACATAAATGCCCCACTCTCTCTATATGCCACCCAATCTCTCTATACACCAACAGATCAAGCCTGCACAGAGTAGTGGGCAGGGCCATTCTTTCTTCAAGCATATGCTAATAGAATCTGCTCAGTTTCAACCCATTACATCTCCCGCTTTCTTTTGTCTTAGAACACAGGTGGTCACGCCATCCCTGACCTCTCAGAGAGGTGAGAGCCCCCTAGGGGTGGTGATCATGCCCTCCCTGACTTCTCAGGAAATGAGGTAAAATACCAAAAAGGAGGTGATTACACCCCCCTCCCGACTTCTCAGGAAGGGAAGCAAAAGCATTAAAAAGGAGATCACACCCTCCCTGATATCTCAGGAAGGGAGATGAAAAGCACCAAAGGGAAGTGGGGATTGCTAGTGGGTTTCTTATTAGAAACAGGTATGCACAAACCCATCAGCATGGGAGATATTACACAAGCACATAGCAATAACACACAGGCTATTAGTGATGACTCTCCCCACAGTCAGTGCAGGCTTGATGTGATATAAAACATGAATTATACATGTAAGTAATGGTATAACAAACAATATGAATCAACATGGTGTTGTAAAAGATTTCCAGAAGTCCTAGAAGGAGGGTATATAAACAATAGACACATATGCCTTCTTCAGCAGCCAAGAGATAGTCCAAAACCAATCTACTGTCCATTGCTTCACATATCAGGGAATTCAATGATCCCCACAAGTTTTTGAAGTCCTCTAACAGTCTTTTTATGTGTTAGGGAATCCAATGATTCCAGCAGATCTTGAAATTCTGCAACAGTCTTATCATTTCTCAGAAAATCCAATGATCCTTGAGGGCTTTCAAGTCCTACAACAGTCTTATCATGTTTCAGAGAATCCAATGATTCCTGAGGGTTTTCAAGACCTACAACAATCTTATCATGTTTCAGAGAATCCAGTGATTTCTGAGGGTTTTGAAGTCCAACAATTTTTGATGTGTATGATTCAAACACCATAACTGCCATGCTCTTTCAGTGGTGGGCACAGTCAGCAAGAGAACTACCTGATGTTTCTTGGGTCTTCTCCTTCATTTCAAGAGTCTGCCTGGTCTCTCTCTGATGGACAAGGCAAATATGGCTCATTGGCACCCATCTGATCACTTCTCCACCTGTAGAGATACAAGCAAACCCTCTTCCCCAAGCAGTTAGCCTATCTGGTCCCTTCCACTCACCATTTTCTGGGTCTCTCCACATCACCTGGCGATTATCTAAAGATAGTGGAGCTGCTCACACTGCACACAGCCCTTCCAGTGGGTTATAAAACCACTCTGCCAGAGCCAAGGCATTTTTGTCAAAAATCAAGAAGTTAATAGTATAAAGGACTAGATTTAGAAGTTCTCTAGGGTTACCTGTGGCTCCCCCTTTCTTTGGTTTTTGGTTCACCTTTCTACTATTGCCTGTCCTTGAGGATAAAGAGTGTGCCAGGGGTATGTAAGATCTTATACTGTGCATAAAGGTGTGTAAAATATTTAGAAGTATATGCAGTTCCATTATCTGTTTTTATTGCTTGTGGCACACCCATAATTGCAAATGCTTATATAAGGAATTCAGTGACCATTCAGGCTGTCTCTTTTGCTGCTGGTATTGCAAAAGTGAATCCTGAAAAGGTGTCTACCACAATATGGATAAAAGACAGATGACCAAAAAAATTTATATGTCACATCCATTTGCCAAATTTCATTGAGTCTCAAATCACAAATGTTCTTCTCTGGAGGCAGTGCAGGAATTTGAAAAGGAAGGCAGGCTTTTACTATGTTCCTGGCTTCCTCTCTTGTTATTCCAAATTGTAAATGTAAAGCTCTAATAGTCTGATGATATTTATAATGAGATTCCTGGGCTTCTTGAGATAAAGGAGTATTGACCAACATAGTTAGAAGGCTATCTGCCTTTGAATTACCATCAAAATTAGGGTCTGGAATTCCACTGTGAGAGTGGACATGCAAGATATACATCTTACTTGGATGCTTTCTCACTTGCTCTTGAAGTTTCTTAAAGAGATGACATATATTAGAGGCTACAAATTTTATTTGGACTGTGACAATTCTTTGTATCACATCTACTGAATAGGCCGAATCTGATATTATATTTATGTCTCCTGGATAGTAAGAGCTAGAATGATTGCATACAATTCATTCTGCTGAGGAGACTGAAAAGGAGTTCTGACTACTCTCTTTATAGTTCAGTCATGAGAGTAATTGATAGGTAGTCAAGCCTAACTGGACTTGACTGGACACATCAGTTGGACATCTATCAATTTCTGAAAGTCATTTAAGGTGTTTAGCTTCTCTGTTCTTAAGGAAAGTTTCTATACTGTAAGCATCTTAGGGTATACTTCATATCCTAACTATTGAAAAGGAGCATGCCTTTGAATTTTTTTCTGGAGCTATGTGCAATTTGTCATTCCTTAGTGTTTCTATGTCTTTTGTAGACATGCTTCTAACATTTGTTCCTCAGGTGCATATCCCAATGTATCATCCATGTAATGTATGTAATAACATAACTTTTTGAAATATTTTTTTCTTACTGGAGTAAGAGCAGCAGCAGCAACATACATTTGACACATAGTAGGGCTGTTTTTCATTCCCCGTGGCAAAACTATCCATTTATATCTTTTATAAGGCTCAGCTAAGTTAATGCTGGGCATTGAAAAGGCAAATCTTTTTTTTTTTTTTTTTAAAGCCTAATCTTGTATACATTCCTCTTGACTTCAACTATAATTTTTTTCCCATCTCAGTTATTTTATGGTTTTGGTCACGATGGATGGAAAACAACCAGCTAGCCTGTGGGCCTTCATGTTCATTTATCAAAGTTTCCCAGCAGTGCTAATATGACATAGGGCTACCCATTATGCAAATTGACTCATTTATTTTCATAGTCCTTTCACACTTTACAGACTGTTCTGTATTCTCTGCTGAATTTTCTCTGAGTAATTGATTCAAATAATAATTCATTAGGAAGATGAATTCACAGTCGGTGGGAGTCAGAGCAAAAAACTGGCACAACAATCTCCACACCAGCTTTTGGAGAAACAAATTCATGTCTTACAAAACTCATAGGAGAGTCACTTCTTCCCACTATACTCTCACTATGTTTATATATGGAGGAAAAAACAAAGAAACAAACAAACAAATAATCACTCCTCAATTTTGAGATATCAGAAAAGGATGGCATAATTTTAAAATTTGGAGCCAACTTTACGATATTCCATTATATTTATTTATATATCACAATTGATGAATCTTAATATGAAAAACAGAAAAGAGGGGGAGAGAGAGACAGAGACAGAGAAAGAGACAGAGGCAAAGAGACAGAGACAAAGAGTTAAGTTTTTACTAATATTCTATTAAGGGACAGTAGCTTAAGAAAAACTAGAAACAGAAGAATTAGCTGGAGGATAAATCTCACTTTTAGAAAATATCTAGTGCCTTTCCCCTTCTCTATATAAACAATACTGATAACAGAAATTAACACATTTTTCTCTCCTAAAATTACCACATACCTTAAGGCACTTGTCCCTGTTAATGATTTATTCACTGGGCTGAGGTAGAATCAAAGTGTCAAAACTAAGCTGGCTTACATAAAATATTTTCTGTTTATAAAAGAATGATGTAGTTGCAGAAATATGTTATTTCTCAATATGATTTATATAAATTTGTTTTAAAAGTTGTCATTTAAAGATTGATGAAATACTGATTTATAGATCCACATTGAAAACCAAGATTTTTTTTTCTCCAGAGTACCATGGAATGTTTTATTCACATTTAAATTAAGTTTAAGAATCCTATTTCATCATTAAGATCACATAATAGAATGCCAAGGATCTGGTTATTTGATTATGGATTTATTCTCTAATAGGATATACAAATGGCTGGAGATGAAAAAAAGTGGGTATTTTTCAAGTAGAATACGGGAGATTTATTCTAAATAATGATCATCAAGTTTTCAACATTGTGAGAAATCTCCTTCCTACCAAATTTTCTACATTTACTTTAATATTGTCCCAAAGTTTAGTCGCAACAATGTGTGTACCAAAAGTCATTCTTTTAAAATATTTTCTTTTATCCTTGGAATAATCTGAAGTGATATTATGGCAGTAATTATTCTTGAAGGTTTATGACCTTTCCTTATTCAAAGTTAACTGATTCCAAGAAAATAATGCCCTAAAGATATGTCCTTTATGCATTGACCCACACTTAACACCATATACCAAGATAAGGTCAAAATGGGTCCATGGCCTAGGCATAAAGAATGAGATTATAAATAAATTGGAAGAGCATAGGATAGTTTACCTGTCAGACCTGTGGAAGAGGAAGGAATTTATGACCAAAGAAGAACTAGAGATCACTATTGACCACAAAATAGAAAATTTTGATTATATCAAATTGAAAAGTTTTTGTACAAACAAAACAAATGCAGACAAGATTAGAAGGGAAACAATAAACTGGGAAAACATTTTTACAGTCAAAGGTTCTGATAAAGGCCTCATTTCCAAAATATAGAGAGAATTGACTCTAATTTATAAGAAATCAAACCATTCTCCAATAAATAAATGGTCAAAGGATATGAACAGACAATTCTCAGACGAAGAAATTGAAACTATTTCTAGCCATATGAAAATATGTTCTAAATCATTATTAATCAGAGAAATACAAATTAAGATAACTCTGAGATACCACTACACACCTATCAGATTTACTAGAATGACAGGGAAAGGTAATGCAGAATGTTGGAGGGGATGTGGGAAAACAGGGACACTGATACATTGTTGGTGGAGTTGTGAATACATCCGGCCATTCTGGAGAGCAATTTGGAACTATGCTCAAAAAGTCAAACTGTGCATACCCTTTGATCCAGCAGTGTTTCTACTGGGTTTATACCCAAAAGAGATACTAAAGAAGGGAAAGGGACCTTTTTGTGCCAAAATGTTTGTGGCAGCCCTGTTTGTAGTGGCCCGAAACTGGAAAATGAATGGATGCCCATCAATTGGAGAATAGTTGAGTAAATTGTGGTATATGAATGTTATGGAATATTATTGTTCTGTAAGAAATGACCAGCAGGATGAATAAGAGAGGGTTGATGAGACTTCCATGAACTGATGCTAAGTGAAATGAGCAGAACCAGAAGATCATTATATACCTCAACAACGATACTGTATGATGATGTATTCTGATGGAAGTGGATTTCTTTAACAAAGAGAAGATCTAACTTAGTTTCAATTGATCAAGGATGGACAGAAGCAGCTATACCCAAAGAAAAAACACTGGGAAATAAATGTAAACTGCTTGCATTTTTGCTTTTCTTCCCAGGTTACTGTGGAACAAGAGAACTGTTTGGTTCTGCACACATATATTGTATCTAGGATACACTGTGACATATTTAACTTGTATAGGATTGCTTGCCATCTGGGGGAGGTGGTGAAGGGAGTGATGGGAAAAGTCAGAACAGAAGTGAGTGCAAGGGATAATGTTGTAAAAAAAAATTACCCAGGCATGGTCTCTGTCAATAAAGTTATATATAAAAAAGATATATCCTTTGTAAAAAAAAATTCTATTCAAGTATTTTACAAATATACTTCTAAAAGATAATGCAAAGATATCTTACTTTGGAAGATTACTTATTCCATATAGACATCTGCTTAGAATTTACTAACTTATATCAAATAAAAGTGGAATCCTCCCCTAGAGGAAAATTCCTGAAGTTGGAAAGCAGATTTTTATGATGTTACTGTCTAAATAATCTTTCAAACAAGTACATTAAAGTAGCATCTGAAGTACTTGGCAAATATGTGAAACTATTAGAAGAAGAAAATTCTTTTTATATCAAGGTCAAATCAGATTATCCAACAACAATGTTCAAAAATTTAACAACAAAAGCAAAAATAATTGTTTCATGAAATATTTTCCCCAAAATAAAAACAAAAATGAAACTTAAATAAAAGTATAATTAAGTGAACTTAAGCCAAACAGTATTATCTAGACTGTGTCTGCTAATATTTTTGATCATATGGCTATGATAAGTCATTTAACTTCTCAATGCCCCAAACAGACAAGAGATACTTACACTGATGAAATCACACATCACTTACTTCCAAAGGAAATGGTCTCTAAATGAATCATTTCTCTTTTGCAAATGGATAAGTTTTTTTTTCCTACTTTGGTATTCATTTATGTTTTTTCAGTAATACAAGCATATAATTATGATTCAGGAAGAGGTCCCAGTATTTTACTTTTCCCTTCCTACAAAAGTATGTAAAATAAGTTCATTTGACCAATTACCATTTTTAAATAGAAAAGAATTCACACAATGGTTTAATCCATCACAATTCTCTCAAAAAAAGTAATTTTAAGTGAAAGTATTAAATTTAGTGTACTTTGCAAGAATGACAAGGAAAGAGATTTAAGTTTATTGAGCAGTTCACTCCAAAGGGGTTTTGAGTTAAATTAAATCTTATCATAAGGCCAAAGTATTATAGAGCTATTTAAAATGAAAATGTTAGCTTATTATAAAAGGTCTGAACCTGTATTTCTAACACTAATGTTACAAAAGACAAGCACAGGCTTCATTTGAAAAAGATAATACTTTAGTTGAGACAACAAGAAAGTCAGGAAAAGGGAATAAAGAAAGGCAAAATTCAGGCACTGGGGACAACCAGGCAAAATTCCTGGACATGAACAAAAACTAACAAGGAAGCCAGTCATTGCATCATAGAGTACCTGGAAAAATATAAAGTTGTTAAGAAAGGAAATGAATAGTTTATGAAGAATTTTAAAAATAAATGAAGCTACCAAGGCATTATTAATCAGAGAAATGCAAATTAAGACAACTCTGAGATACTACTACACACCTGTCAGATTGGCTAGAATGACAGGGAAAGGTAATATGGAATGTTGGAGGGGATGTGGGAAAACAGGGACACCAATACATTGTTGGTGGAATTGTGAATACATCCAACCATTCTGGAGAGCAATTTGGAACTATGCTCAAAAAGTTATCAAACTGTGCATAGCCTTTGATCCAGCAGTGTTACTACTGGCCATATATCCCAAAGAGATCTTAAAGAAGGGAAAGAGACCTGTATGTGCAAGAATGTTTGTGGCAAGTCTCTTTGTAGTAGCCCAAAACTGGAAACTGAGTGGATGCCCATCAATTGGAGAATGGCTGAATAAATTGTGGTATATGAATATTATGGAATATTATTGTTCGTTAAGAAATGACCAACAGGATGATTTCAGAAAGGCCTGGAGAGACTTACATGAACTGATGCTGAGTGAAATGAGCAGGACCAGGAGATCATTATATATACTTCAACAACAATACTATATGATGATCAATTCTGATGGACCTGGCCATCTTCAGCAATGAGATGAACCAAATCAGTTCCAATGGAGCAGTAATGAACTGAATCAGCTACAACTAGCAAAAAACTCTGGGAGATGACTAAGAACTATTACATAGAATTCCCAACCCCTCCATTTTTGTCCACCTGCATTTTTTATTTCCTTCACAAGCTAATTGTACACTATTTCAGAGTCTGATTCTTTTTGTACAGCAAAATAACACTTTGGACATGTATAGTTATTTTGTATTTAATTTATACTTTAACATATTTAATATGTATTGTTCATCCTGCCATCTAGGAGAGGGAGTGGAGGAAAGTAGGGGAAAAAATGGAACAAAAGGTTTGGCAATTGTCAATGCTGTAAAATTACCCATGCATATAACTTGTAAATAAAAAGCTATTATTTAAAAAAATAAAACATAAATAAATAAATGGAGCTAATAGTCAACTACTGAAATCTGTTGAATGAGGGATAATGATATATTAATTTATTTTTTACCCTTCCTTTTTCTTTACTTCAACTGAAATGTAATAATAGATCCTGCTCCAGCCTTTTACATTTACTCTGTGTGTGTCTCTATGCTTCAAATGTGTTTACTGTAAACAACATATTGTAGGATTGTGACTTTTAATTCATTCTGCTATCTACTTCTGTTTTATGGAAAAGTTCATCCTAATCACCCGCTCAGTTAAAATTATTAACTCTATATTTCCTGCCATCCTATTTTTCCCAGGTTGTATTTTCTCTCTCCTTTCACTCTTTCCCTATTCAGCAGTGCTTTGCTTCTGTTCACTGCCATCCTCAGCCTGCTCTTTCTTTTTATCCTCTCCTTTCTTATCACTTTCCCCTTTTATTTATACCTTACCTTCTTTCTCCTTTCTTTGTTTCCTTTCCCCTTTTCCCTCTTAGTTTCCTATGGAGTGAGACAAATTTCTGTACCAAAATAAATATGACATTCCCTCTTTGATCCAAATTCAATGAAATTAGGATTCAAACAATGCTCATCCTCCTCCTTTCTTTCTCTCAATTGTAATAAGTATTTTGTGCCTCTTCTTGTGATGTAATTTATCCCATTTTACTTCCTCTTTCCTCTTTTCTCAATACAATCCCTTTGCCACTCCTAATTTCATTTTTTTATCATAACATTAAAATCAACTTTTTTTTCCATGAGGTATTTTACATTTTTTTTGTTTTGTTTGATTGATTCTTGATGTATTAAGTCGTTCAATTCTATATTTACTGATTTATTTTCTTCAGTTAGCTTTTTTACATCCTTTTGCATTTGGCAAATTATATTTTTAAAGGGTTATTTTGTTCAGGGGAGTTCATTCACCATATTGCCAATTCTATTTTTAAGGAGTTTTCTTTTTCTTTTAGTATTTTCTCAATTCATTTTTAAGAAGTTGTTCTTTTCATATTTTTTTTTCATTTTGCTAAATTTATTTTTTTTTATTTTTTATTTTTTTCCCACTTTATTATTTTTTATTTTTTTATTTAATGATTACTTTATAATGACAACATTATTCCTTGCACTTGTTTCTTTTCCGATTTTTTCCCCCTCCCTCCCTCCACCCCCTCCCCTAGATGGCAAGCAGTCCTTTATATGTTGGATATGTTGCAGTATATCCTAGATACAATATATGTTTGCAGAACCGAACAGTTCTCTTGTTGCATAGGGAGAATTGGATTCAAAAGGTATAAATAACCCAGGAAGAAAAACTAAAATGCAGATAGTTCACATTCGTTTCCCAGTGTTCGTTCTTTGGGTGTAGCTGCTTATGTCTGTCATTTATCAATTGAAACTTAGTTAGGTCTCTTTGTCAAAGAAATCCACTTCCATCAAAATATGTCCTCATACAATATCGTTGTCGAAGTGTATAATGATCTCCTGGTTCTGCTCATTTCACTTAGCATCAGTTCATTTAAGTCTCACCAGTCCTCTCTGTATTCATCCTGCTGGTCATTTCTTACAGAACAATAATATTCCATAACATTCATATACCACAATTTACCCAGCCATTCTCCAATTGATGGGCATCCATTCATTTTCCAGTTTCTAGCCACTACAAATAGGGCTGCTACAAACATTTTGGCACATACAGGTCCCTTTCCCTTCTTTAGTATTTCTTTGGGATATAAGCCCAATAGAAACACTGCTGGATCAAAGGGTATGCACAATTTGATAATTTTTTGGGCATAATTCCAGATTGCTCTCCAGAATGGTTGGATTCGTTCACAACTCCACCAACAATGCATTAGTGTCCCAGTTTTCCCGCATCCCCTCCAACATTCATCATTATTTTTTCCTGTCATCTTAGCCAATCTGACAGGTGTGTAGTGGTATCTCAGAGTTGTCTTAATTTGCATTTCTCTGATCAATAATGATTTGGAACACTCTTTCATATGAGTGGTAATAGTTTCAATTTCATCCTCTGAAAATTGTCTGTTCATATCCTTTGACCATTTATCAATTGGAGAATGGCTTGATTTCTTATAAATTTGAGCCAGTTCTCTATATATTTTAGAAATGAGGCCTTTATCAGAACCTTTAACTGTGAAGATGTTTTCCCAGTTTGTTGCTTCCCTTCTAATCTTGTTTGCATTAGTTTTGTTTGTACAAAGGCTTTTTAATTTGATGTAATCAAAATTTTCTATTTTGTGATCAGTAATGGTCTCTAGTTCATCTTTGGTCACAAATTTCTTTCTCCTCCACAAGTCTGAGAGATAAACTATTCTATGTTCCTCTAATTTATTTATAATCTCGTTCTTTATGCCTAGGTCATGGACCCATTTTGATCTTATCTTGGTATATGGTGTTAGGTGTGGGTCCATGCCTAATTTCTGCCATACTAATTTCCAATTATCCCAGCAGTTTTTATCGAATAATGAATTTTTTTCCCAGAAGTTAGGGGCTTTGGGTTTGTCAAACACTAGATTGCTATAGTTGACTATTCTGTCTTGTGAACCTAACCTTTTCCACTGATCCACTAATCTATTTCTTAGCCAATACCAAATGGTTTTGGTGACTGCTGCTTTATAATATAATTTTAGATCAGGTACAGCTAGGCCACCTTCGTTTGACTTTTTTTTCATTAATTCCCTTGAGATTCTCAACTTTTTATTGTTCCATATGAATTTTGTTGTTATTTTTTCTAGATCATTAAAATATTTTCTTGGAAGTCTGATTGGTATAGCACTAAATAAATAGATTAGTTTAGGGAGTATTGTCATCTTTATTATGTTCGCTCAGCCAATCCAAGAGCACTTAATATTTTTCCAATTATTTAAGTCTGACTCAGACTTTTTTTATAATTTTGCTCATATAATTCCTGACTTTCCTTTGGTAGATAGATTCCCAAATATTTTATGGTATTAACAGTTATTCTGAATGGAATTTCTCTTTGTATCTCTTGCTGTTGAGTTTTGTTGGAGATGTATAAAAATGCTGAGGATTTATGGGGATTTATTTTGTAGCCAGCTACTTTGCTAAAATTATGAATTATTTCTAATAGCTTTTTAGTAGAATCTCTGGGGTTCTCTAGGTATACCATCATATCATCTGCAAAGAGTGATAGTTTGGTTTCTTCATTGCCTACTCTAATTCCTTTAATATCTTTCTCGATTCTTATTGCCGAGGCTAGTGTTTCTAATACGATATTAAATAATAATGGTGATAGAGGGCAACCTTGCTTCACTCCAGATCTTACTGGGAAAGGTTCCAGTTTTTCTCCATTGCATATGATGCTTACTGATGGTTTTAAATATATGCTCCTGACTATTTTAAGGAAAAGTCCATTTATTCCTATGCTCTCAAGTGTTTTTATTAGGAATGGATGTTGGATTTTATCAAATGCTTTTTCTGCATCTATTGAGATGATCATATGGTTTTTGTTTGTTTGGTTATTGATATAGTCAATTATGCTAATAGTTTTCCTAATATTGAACCAGCCCTGCATTCCTGGTATAAATCCTACTTGGTCATAGTGTATTATCCTGGGGATGATTTTCTGTAATCTTTTTGTTAATATTTTATTTAAGATTTTAGCATCAATATTCATTAGGGAGATTGGTCTATAATTTTCTTTCTCTGTTTTCAGCCTACCTGGTTTAGGTATCAGTACCATGTCTGTGTCACGAAAGGAGTTTGGTAGGACTCCTTAGATCCCTATTTTTTCAAATAGTTTATTTAGCATTGGAGTTAATTGTTCTTTAAATGTTTGGTAGAATTCACATGTAAATCCATCTGGTCCTGGGGATTTTTTCTTAGGGAGTTGATTGATAGTTTGTTCTATTTCTTTTTCTGAGATGGGACTGTTTAGGATATTTACTTCTTCCTCTGTTAGTTTGGGCAAGCTATATTTTTGGAGGTATTTTTCTATTTCATTTAAGTTGTCGAATTTATTGGCATAAAGTTGAGCAAAGTAACTCCTAATTATTGCTCTAATTTCCTCTTCGTTAGTGGTGAGTTCTCCCTTTTCATTTTTAAGACTAACAATTTGATTTTCCTCTTTCCTTTTTTTAATCAGATTTACTAAGGGTTTGTCTATTTTGTTGGTTTTTTCATAGAACCAACTCTTAGTTTTATTAATCATTTCAATAGTTTTTTTACTTTCAATTTTATTGATCTCTCCTTTTATTTTTAGAATTTCAAGTTTAGTGTTTGACTGGGGGTTTTTAATTTGTTCCTTTTCTAGCATTTTTAGTTGCAAACCCAATTCATTGATCTTCTCTTTCTCTATTTTATACAAATAGGCCTCTAGAGATATGAAATTTCCCCTTATTACCGCTTTGGCTGCATCCCATACATTTTGGTATGATGTCTCATTATTATCGTTTTCTTGTGTGAAGTTATTAATTATGTCTATGATTTGCTGTTTCACCCAATCATTCTTTAGCATGAGATTATTTAGTTTCCAATTATTTTTTGGTCTATTTCCCCTGCTTTTTTGTTGAATGTAATTTTCATTGCATCGTGGTCTGAAAAGGATGCATTTACTATTTCTGCCTTACTGCATTTGAGTTTGAGGTTTTTATGTCCTAATATATGGTCAATTTTTGTATAGGTTCCATGAACTGCTGAAAAGAAAGTGTATTCCTTTCTGTCTCCATTACATTTTCTCCAGAGATCTATCATATCTAACTTTTCTAGTATTCTATTTACCTCTTTGACTTCTTTCTTATTTATTTTGTGGTTTGATTTATCTAATTCTGAGAGTGCAAGGTTAAGATCTCCCACTATTATAGTTTTACTGTCTATTTCTTCTTGCAGCTCTCTTAGTTTCTCTTTTAAGAATTTAGATGCTACCCCACTTGGTGCATATATGTTTAATATAGATAGTGCTTCATTATCCATGCTGCCCTTTAGCAAGATATAGTGCCCTTCCTTATCTCTTTTAATTAGATCAATTTTTGCTTTAGCTTGATCTGAGATCAGGATGGCTACCCCTGCTTTTTTGACTTCACCTGAAGCATAGTAGATTTTGCTCCAACCTTTTACCTTTAACCTGCATGTATCTCCCCGCTTCAGGTGTGTTTCCTGTAAACAACATATTGTAGGATTCTGGCTTTTAATCCATTCTGCTAACCACTTCCTCTTTATGGGGGAGTTTACCCCGTTCACATTTATGGTTAGAATGACCAATTCTGTATTGCTTGCCATCTTGTTAACCCCGGTTTATGCTTTTCTCCCTTCTTTCCCCTTTCCCCCCTTCCCAGTATTAAGCTTGTGAGCACCACTTGCTTCTCACAGCCTTCCCTTTTTAGTATCCCTCCCCCCGCCTTAGAGTTCCTCCCCCTATCTTACCCCTTTCCCTCCCAGTTCCCGTATTCCCTTCCGCTTAGCTTATTCCTTCCCTTTTCACTTTTCCCTTCTCACTTTTCAATGAGGTGGGAGAAGTTTCACCATAGATTGAATATGTCTTAAGATTTTTCACTTAAAGCCAATTCTGAAGCCAGTAAGATACCCACTATATTCATCCCCCTCCCTTCTTTCTCTCAGATATAATGGGTGTCCTATGCCTCTTCATGAGATGTATTATCCCCACTTTACCCTTTTTCTGGTACAATGTCCTTTCCACATCAATTTCTAGAACAAGGTATACATGTATTCTTTGTACATCTATATAGTCAAAATATAGTTCCAAGATTAATCTTTACCTTTTTAGATTTCTCTTGAGTTCTATATTTGTAGATCAAACTTTTTATTAAGTTCTGGCTTTTTCATCAGAAATAGATGAAATTCGCTTACTTCGTTGAATGTCCATCTTCTTCCCTGGAAAAAGATGCTCATTCTTGCTGGGTAAGTTATTTTTGGTTGCATACCAAGTTCCTTAGCCTTTCGGAATATCATATTCCCGGCTCTTCGATCTTTTAATGTGGATGCTGCCAGATCCTGGGTGATCCTTATTGTGGCTCCTTGATACTTGAATTGGGTTTTTCTAGCCGCTTGCCATATTTTTTCCTTCATCTAAGTGTTCTGGCATTTGGCCACTATATTCCTTATTGTTTTGATTTTAGGATCCCTTTCAGTAGGTGATCGATGAATCCTTTCAATGTTTATTTTTTCCTCTGTTCCTATGACTTCTGGGCAGTTCTCTTTGATAATTTCCTGGAAAATAGTGTCCAGGCTCTTTTTTTCATCATTCTTTTCTGGAAGTCCAATGATTCTCAGATTGTCTCTCCTGGATCTGTTTTCCAGGTCTGTTGTCTTCCCCAGAAGGTATTTCACATCCTTTTCCATTGTTTGATTTTTTTGGATTTGATTGACTGATTCTTCTTGTCTCCTCGAGTCATTCAATTCCACTTGTTCAATTCTGATTTTCAGTGAAGTGTTTTCTTCACTCACTTTTTTAAGATCTTTTTCTAATTGTCCAATTGAATTCTTTTGTTCTGTGGAATTTTTTTCCATTTTGCCAATTTTGTTTTTTAGAGAGCTATTTTCTGTTTCCAGTTCACCAATCCTATTTTTCAAGGATTTTACTTCTTTATCTACTCTCTCTTTAACTGACTTCTCCAGGCTCTTTTTCCAAGCCTCCCTCTCCTTTTCCCATTTTTCTTCTAGCTCCCTTGTGAGAGCCTTTTTAATTACTTCTATGGGGTTCATCTGTGCTGAGGAACAGAGGATCTCCTCCTTTGGGGATTTACCTGGAGACTGTCTGTTTTTAGTCTCCTCAGGATTTAGAGTCTGCTCTCTATCTGTATAGAAGCTGTCAAGGGTTAAAGTCCTCTTCAGCTTCTTGCTCATTCTGTCTAATAATCAGAGACAAACTAGCAAAGAAAAACAGAAAAGACTGGAGTCTTTCTTTGGGGGAGGCTGGGTGTGTTACCGGGCTTCCTCTCCAGACTGCAGGGGGCAGCAGTGAGGCACTAGCAGGACTGTGTGCGCGTGGGCTCTGAGATCCCAGAGTGTGCTGAGTTACTGTGGGGGGTAAGGGGGGGCGGCCAGGTCCCGAGAGACTCCAGCTGTTTGGGGTTGTATTCTTCAGCCCCGGTGTTTTTAGCTTCTCTGCTGGGCTGCTGACTTGCTGCCGGAGCAAAGTATCCAAACCTGTAGCGAAGCTCTCCCCGCAGAGACGGCTGCGATCACTCCCCACCCCCTCTCCAGTCTGCTCCTGTGCTCTCACTGCCACTGCCCGCCGCCTGCGCCCGATCTAATACCATCCCAGCCCTCCAGTAAAGACAGACCTTTCTTGGCGAATCTCACGGATGGCTTCTCTTGGTAAGTATTTGTGGGTTTTTTTCAGTCAAGCATTGATTCAGAGGCTTGTAATGAAGTGGATAGTGAGAGAAAGTGCAGAGCTTATGCAGCTGTGAGCCTCCTCTCCGCCATATTCTAAATTTATTTTTTTAACACTTTTTGGGGTTTCTACCTTTTTTCTTTTCTTATCTTTTTATTTTTCAATATTTTTTATTTTTTTTTCCAAATGCATGCAAGGATAATTTTCAACATTCACCTTTGTAAAACCTTTTATTCCAAATTTTCTCTCCCCCCCCATGCCCTCTTATAGGCAGCAAGAAATCCAATACAGATTAAACATGTGCAATTCTTCTAAACATTTCTGCATATTAATTAGGCTGCACAAGAAAAATCCGTTCAAAAGGTAAAAGAAAAAAAACAAAACATGGGAAGAAAAAACAAACAGAAATAGCAACAACAAAGGTGAAAATACTACACTTTGATCCATATTCAGTCTCCATATTTCTTTTTCTGGATATGGATGGCTCTTTCCATCATAAATCTATTGGAATTGGTCTGAATCACCTCACTCCTAAAAAAGCCAACTCCATTAGATTTGATCACTGTATAATCTTGTTGCTGTATTATTGCTGTATATATGTATCTTTTGGTTCTACTCACTTCTTTCAAAATCAGTTTGTGTAAATCTCTCCAGGTTTTTTCTGAAATCAGTCTTCTAATCATTTTTTATAGAACAGTATTATTACATTACATTTGAATATGCCATAATTTATTTAGCCATTCCCCAAATTATTGTCATAGACTCAATCTACAAGTCTTGTCACTATAAAAAGACTGCTGCAAATATTTTTGCACAGATGGGTCCTTTTCCCTTATTCATGATCTCTTTGGAATACATCCTCAGACAGTGCTGAATCCAAGATTATGCAAAAATTTGATAGCTTTTTGGGCATAATTCCAAATTGTTTTCCAGAATGGAGACTGGATAATTTCACAACTTCATCAAAAACACATTAGTGTTCCAGTTCCATTTTCCCTGCATCCTATTTAACAATTATCATTATCTTTTCCTATCATCTTAGCCAATCTGAGAAGTATAAAATAGTAACTCAGAGTTATCTTAATTTGCATTTCTCTAATAAATAATGACTAAGAACATTTTATATGACTAGAAAAGGCTTTAATTTCATCATCTGAAAATTACTATTCATAGCCTTTGAACATTTATCAATTGGACAATGGTTTGTATTCTTATAAATTTGAGTCAAGTCACTATATATTTTAGAAATGAGGTCTTACACTGGACATGGATTTTTTAATAGGCTCCAACTCTGCTATAGTTGTTAATTGTTAAGAATCTTTTGGTGAATTCTCTAGAATTCTCTAAATATGCCATTATATCTTATGCAAAAAGTGAAAAATTTTGTTTCCTCATAACCTACTATAATGCCTTCAATTTATTTTTATTCTTTTATCACTAAAGTTAACATTTCTACTACAATATTGAATAGTAGTGGTGATAATGGATTACCTTATTTTACCCCTCATCTTATTGGGAATGCTTCTAGCTGATTCTTATTACATATAATGCTTGTTGATGGATTTAGAAAGATGCTACTTATCATTTAAGGGAAACTACATTTATCCCTATGCTCTCTAGTGTTTTTAATAGAAATGAGTGTTGTACTTTGTTAGTGTTTTTCTACCTCTGTTGAGAAAGTCATATAATATTTCTGTTATTTTGGTTGTTGATGGGGTCAATTGTCCTGATATTATTCCTGATGTTGAATCAGCCTTGCATTGCTGTTATAAATTCAATTTGGTCATATTTTATTATCCTGGAGAAAAGTTGTTGTAATATCTTTGTTAATATTTTATTTAAGATTTTTACATCAATATTCATTAGAGACATTGGTCTATAATTTTCTTCCTCTGTTTTGGCCCTTCCTGGTTTAGATCTCAGCATTATATTTTCATCCCATAAAGTAATTCAAACATTTTCACCTTTAAAAAAACTTTTTTTCTTCCATTTACTTTTTCATACTTCTCTTGAGTCTTGTGTTTGGAGATCAAACTTTCTGTACAGTACAGAAAATCTCCTATTTCAATGAATATCCATCTTTCCCCCTGAAAAAATAATACTTAGTTTTGCTAGGAAATTGATTCCTGGTGGTAGTCCAAGCCCCTTTGCTTTCCAGAATATATATTCTAAGCCCTTTCGTTCTTTTAATATGAAAGCTGCTGTGTCCCACATAATCCTGTTAGTGGCTCCTTAATATGTGAATTGTTTCTTTCTGGCTTTTGCAGTATTTTTTGCTTTTATTGAAAATTCTGGAATTTAGCTACAATGTTCTTTGGAGCTTTCATTTTGGGGACTTTTTTGAGGAGGTGATCTGTGGGGTCTTTCAATGACTATTTTATCCTCTGTTTCTAAATATCAGGGTTTTCCATAAAGATTTCTTGAAAGACATTGTCTAGGCTCTTTTTTCCCCCACAGTGGCTTTCAGAT
Organism: Antechinus flavipes; assembly: GCF_016432865.1. NCBI lineage: Eukaryota > Metazoa > Chordata > Mammalia > Dasyuromorphia > Dasyuridae > Antechinus > Antechinus flavipes. The sequence goes on along the minus strand of NC_067402.1, from coordinate 251,948,888 downwards.
AGAACAATTAATTCTTAGACTCTTTCTCTTGGATCTGTTTTTCAGGTTAGTCATTTTTCCAATGAGATATTTTACATTTTCTTATAGTTTTTTTTTTTCCTTTTTAAATTTTTTGACTGATTTTTGATTTCTCATTGTCATTCATATCCACTTGTTCAATTGTAATTTTTAGTGAAATATTTTCTCTTGTTAACTTTTTAAATTCCTTTCATGCAATTTTAAAGCAGCTGTTTTCCCGCATCCCCTCCAACATTCATCATTATTTTTTCCTGTCATCTTAGCCAATCTGATAGGTGTGTAGTGGTATCTCAGAGTTGTCTTAATTTGCATTTCTCTGATCAATAATGATTTGGAACACTCTTTCATATGAGTGGTAATAGTTTCAATTTCATCCTCTGAAAATTGTCTGTTCATATCCTTTGACCATTTATCAATTGGAGAATGGCTTGATTTCTTATAAATTAGAGTCAGTTCTCTATATATTTTGGAAATGAGGCCTTTATCAGAACCTTTAACTGGGAAGATGTTTTCCCAGAAAACTGGGACACTAATGCATTGTTGGTGGAGTTGTGAACAAATCCAACCATTCTGGAGAGCAATCTGGAATTATGCCCAAAAAGTTATCAAATTGTGCATACCCTTTGATCCAGCAGTGTTTCTATTGGGCTTATATCCCAAAGAAATACTAAAGAAGGGAAAGGGACCTGTATGTGCCAAAATGTTTGTGGCAGCCCTGTTTGTAGTGGCTACAAACTGGAAAATGAATGGATGCCCATCAATTGGAGAATGGCTGGGTAAATTGTGGTATATGAATGTTATGGAATATTATTATTCTGTAAGAAATGACCAACAGGATGAATACAGAGAGGACTGGCGAGACTTACATGAACTGATGCTAAGTGAAATGAGCAGAACCAGGAGATCATTATACACTTCGACAACGATATTGTATAAGGACATATTTTGATGGAAGTGGATTTCTTTGACAAAGAGACCTGAGTTTCAATTGATAAATGATGGACAGAAGTAGCTACACCCAAAGAAAGAACACTGGGAAACGAACGTGAACTATCTGCATTTTTGTTTTTCTTCCTGGGTTATTTATACCTTCTGAATCCAATTCTCCCTGTGCAGCAAGAGAACTGTTTGGTTCTGCAAACATATATTGTATCTAGGATATACTGCAACATATCTAACATATATAAAACTGCTTGCCATCTAGGGGAGGGGGTGGAGGGAGGGAGGGGAAAAATCGGAACAGAAACGAGTGCAAGGGATAATGTTGTAAAAAAATTACCCTGGCATGGATTCTGTCAATATAAAGTAATTATTAAATAAAAATTAAAAAAAAAGAAAGAAACACACTTAACACTGTACACCAAGGTAAGGTCAAAATGGGTTCATGACCTAGGCATAAAGAATTAGATTATAAATAAATTCAAAGAGCTCGGGATAGTTTACCTCTCAGACCTGTGAAAGAGGAAGGAATTTGTGACCAAAGAAGAACTAGAGATCACTATTGACTACAGAACATACTTTGACAACTTTTTCAGTATTGTTCCAAATTGCTCTCCAGAATTCCTGATCCATTCACAGTTTCACCAACAATGTATTAGTGCCCCAGTTTTCCAATATCCCCTCCAACATTCATCATTATAATTTCCTGTCATCTTAGTCAATGTGAGATGTGTTCTGTGGGTATCTCAGAGTTGTCTTAATTTGCATTTCCCTGATCAGTAGTGATTTGGAACACCTTTTCATATGACTGCAAATAGTTTCAAATTTCTTCATCTGAAAATTATGTGTTCACATCCTTTGTCCATTTATTGATTGGAGAATGGCTTAAATTCTTATGAATTTGAGTTAATTCTCTATGTATTTTAAAATTAGACCTATATATTTTAAAATCAGAACCTTTGAATGTAAAAATGTTTTCCCAAGTTTATTGCTTCCCAATCTAATTTTGTCTGCCTTAGTTTTGTTTGTACAAAAAAGTATTAACTTAATGTAATCAAAATTATCTTATCAATAATGATCTCTAGTTCTTCTGTGGTGACAAATTCCTTCCTCCTTCACAGATCTGAGAGGTAAACTATCCTGTATTCTTCCAATTTCTTTATAATACCATTTTTTATGTCTAGATCAAGATTCCATTTCTTTTTTTCATTGTTGTGACTTTTTATTTTCCTTTTTAAAAATATTTTATTTTATTTTATAATAACTTTATATTGACAGAATCCATGCCAGGGTAATTTTTTTACAACATTATCCCTTGCACTCATTTCTGTTCCGATTTTTCCCCTCACTCCCTCCACCCCCTCCCCTAGATGGCAAGCAGTCCTATGTATGTTAGATATGTTGCAGTATATCCTAAGTACAATATATGTTTGCAGAACTGAACAGTTCTCTGATCAAGATTCCATTTCAACCTTATTTTGGTACACGTGTTATGTGTGTGTCAGTGCCTGGTTCCTGCTATACTAGTTTTCAGTTTTCCTAGAGGTTTTGTGAAATATTGAGTTCTCTCTCAGAATTAGATAAATTGAATCCCAAAATAAAAAAAAAAAGAAAGAAGTTAAGGAAACAAACAAAATGTTATAAAAGTTACGTATATGTTTTTGCAGAAAATTAAAGGGAGAGAGAAAGGAGTTTACTTTTTTCTTGGTGTTTCTTGGAACTTATACAAAAATTGACCATGTTTTCAGACATAAAAAGCTCAAAATCATATTCAGAAAGACTTAAATAGTAAATGCATTTTTTCAGCTCATGATGCAATAAAAATCACATGCAATATAAGGCCAAGATTAAACAGACTAAAAAATCATCTTAAACTGTCCCATCCTAAAGAATGAATGGATGACAGCAAACCATAGACACAATTAATACTTACATTCAAATGAATGACAAAAATGAGACAACATACCAAAATTTATGGGTTGCAGCAAAAGTGGTAATAAGGGGAAATTTTATCTCGAGATGTTTACTTCCACAAAATAGAGAAAGAAAAGAGCAATGAATTGAGCTTGCAACTAAAAAAGCTAGAAAATGAAGAAATTAAAAATCTCCAATCAAATACCAAACTCAAAATTCTAAAAATAAAAAGAGAGATTAATAAAATTGAAAGTAAAAAAAAAACTATTGAATTACTAAATAAAACTAAAAGTTTATTTTATTAAAAAAGCAACAAAATAGACAAGCCTTTTGTTAATTTGATTAGAAAAAGGAAAGAGGAAAATCAAATTGTTAGTCTCAAAAATGAAAAGGGAGAACTTTCCACCATTGAAGAGGAAATTAGAGCAATAATTAGGAGTTAATTTGCCCAACTTTATGCCAATAAATTTGATAACTTAAGTGAAATTGCAATATACCTACAAAAATATAGATTGCCCACATCAATAGAAGCAGAAATAGATTACTTAAATAGTCCCATTTTAGAAAAAGAAATAGAACAAGCTACTAATCAACTCTCTAAGAAAAATTCCCCAGTACCTGATGGATTTACATGTGAATTCTACAAATATTCAAAGAACAATTAACTCCAATGCTATATAAACTGTTTGAAAAAATAGTGAATGAAGGACTCCTACCAAATTCCTTTTATGACACAGATATGGTACTGATACCAAAAAAAATAATAATATAAAAAACTAATTAAATATCAGGTACTGATACCTAAATCAGGTAGAAGAAAAAAAAAGTATACACCTATCTCCCTAATGCATATTGATACATATATTTTAAATAAAATATTAGCAAAGAAAATCATCTGCAGGATAATCTACCATGACTAAGTAGAATTTATATCAAGAATGCAGATTGTTGCACATATAGCTTCCTTTCCCTTCTTTAAGATTTCTTTGGGATATGAGCCCAGTAGTAACATTGCTGGATCAAAGGGTATGCACAGTTTGATAACTTTTTGAGCATAATTCCAGATTGCTCTCCAGAATGGCTAAATGTATTCACAATTCCACTAACAATGTATCAGTGTCCCTGTTTTCCTACATCCCTTTTAACATTTCACATTATCTTTCCCTGTCTAGAATGACAATCTGACAGGTGTGTAGTGGTATCTCAGAGTTGTCTTAATTTGCATTTCTCTTTTTCTGGTTCCTTTGTCCTCCTTCTTTGGCGCCCTTACTTTTCCCATTAGTCTCCTTTGGAGATTGACAAATAATTAGAATGACTCAGATGAGTGTGAGAAGGTAGAATCCTAAAAACTTTCAAGTGCCTCAGTCCATGGTAGATTAGGAAGGAAGAGAGGAGAGGAGAACAAATGTGGCAATGCTTAAGAGACTTGCCTTTCTCATCAATTGAAATATCTGATGTTGATACTGGAGGATTTCTTGACTCCAGACCTAGATCCTTTCATTTGGAATTTCAAGCTTTTCTCTTCTAGGTAGTTTGGAGGACTCAACATTCATTTTCATAAGAATTTGGGTTTCCACACTTTTTATTTTCCTTCCTCTCTCTCGATGTGGGTGGCATTTTCCATTCAAAGTTTATTGAAATTGACTTAGATCACTAAATTGCTGAGAAAGGCTAAGTTTATTATCATTAATTATCACATCATCTTGTTACAATGTACAAAATTCTCCTGGTTCTGTTCACTTCACTCAACATCAGTTCATATAAGTCTTTCCAGGTTTTTCTGAAATCAGCCTGATCATCAATTTTTATAGAATAATAATATTCCATTACTTTCATAAACCATAAATTATTGTAATTCCCTAATTGATAGACATTCACTCAATTTGCAAGTCCTTGCCACAACAAAAAGTACTGATTTTTGTCAATTGTCAAACATTTTTGTAGATGTGGGAAACTACCTCTTTGTTCATCATTTCTTATTGCACAATAATCACTTTTTCATCACAAATTAGTTATATGACAAATTTGTTCAAACATTCTCCCATTGATGGACATCCCCTTGATTCCCAATTTTTTGGCATTACTAAAACAACTGCTATCAACATTTCTGTATATGTAGAACACTTTCTTTTTTTTTTTATCACTTTGGGATATAGACTTAGTAGTAGTATTGCTTGGTCAATGGATATGCAGAATTTTATGGCCCTTTGGGTCTTAACTATGGATAATTATCTTTCTATAGAATGGTAAAATCAGTTTCTAACTTCCCCAACAATGAAATAGTATCTCAATTTTTTTGCATTTCCCCTCAAGTATTTGTTTTTTTTCTTTTCAATCATATTAGCCAATCAAATAGGTATGTAGGTAATACCTCAGTATAATTTCAGTTTGCATTTCTCTACTCATTAGTGATTTAGAGTATTTTTTTTTCAATATGACTATAGCTTTGACTACTTTGTCTGAAAACTTCCTGTTTGTACTAGACCAGTAATATATCGAGGAATAACTCATCTAAAATTTTATTCAGTTCTTTACATTATATTTAAGAAATGAGGTCTTTATTAGAGAAATGATGTGGTTTTTCCCACAGTTATGTCTACTATGTATTCCTTTCATACTATTTCTCCATTTATTCTACTCTCTCTCTTCTTTTATCCTGTCCATTATCAAAAGTGTTTTGCTTCTGACTATTACATCCCCCAATCCAAATCACCCCTCCAATTAGACATCCCTCTTCCTCCCAACCTTTTTTACTCTGAGTTTCTTATGAGATCCCAGTGACAGTTATGGGCACATACTCCTCCCATCTCTCCCATCTTCTCCTTCACTGTGAAAGCTTTTTCATGTCTCTGTCAGATATTTAATATTATTTTTTACTTCCCCTTTTCCCTTTTTCCCAGTGCATTCTTCTTTTTCACCCTTAATTTTGTTTTTCTAGTTAATTATGCCATCATTCTACTAACAACAGTGTCCTGTGTCTGTCTCTATTCTTGTAACTGCTTGAAAATAAAACAGTTTTTTGAAGTTTCAAGTATAATTTTCCCATGTAGAAATGTAAACAATTTAATTGTATAAGATCACTTAGGATTTCTTTTTTCCTGTTTACCTTTTTTTTGTTGTTGTTGTTGTTTTGTTTTGTTTTTGTATTCTAGATTTGAAAATAAAAAATTTCTAATCAGCACTGATCTTTTCATCAGGAATGTTGAAAGCCATCTATTGCACTAAATATCCTTTTTTATTCCTCTATAGGTTTATACTCAGTCTAACTGGGAAGGTTATAATTCTAGCTTTTTTGCTTTCCAGAATACCATATTCCAACGCTCTGGTACTTTAATACTAAATCTTATGTTATTCTTACTATGGCTTTATGATTTTTAATTAGTTTATTTGGTTGTTTACAATATTTTCCCTATGACCTGTGAGCACTGGAATTTGACTATAATATTTCTGAAAATGTTCATCTTGGACTCTCTGTCTGGAGGTGATAGGTACATTCTTTCAAATTTCTATTTTACTCTCTTATTCTAGAATATCAATGCAATTTTCCCTGATAAAATTGAGACTCAGAGAGTATACTATAGAGGGGAAAATTTTGACTCTCAAGTCATAGTTTCCAATTCCAAATCCTACTTTTTATGTTTTTGGGGAAGCAGTTAAATCACGAGGCTTGGAGTGAAGATCAGTTAAAAAAAGTGGTCCTAAGTGCTTAATAGTTGTGTGACCTTGGGCAAGTCACTTAATCCTGTTAGCCTCGGTTTCCTCATCAGTTAAAAAATTGAGTTGAAGAAGGAATTGCAACCTACTCCAGCATTTCCAAGAAAACTACAAATCAGGTCATAAAGACTTAGTCATGATTTAAAAAATAAACAACAACAATAACTTGTGTTATCTATCATCACCAAATTTAACTTTCTGGACCTCTGAGACAAATAGACAATATTATTTCCAGCTAGAGATATTTATATTTATAAGACAACTTGTTGATTCTTTCTCATTTATCTATTTATGTATTGAAATTTCCCTCAAAATCCAGCATGTTGATCTTTGTATTTTAGATATTTATTAAATATTTGAACAAACAAAGATCATTGTACTTCTATGAACAAAACTATATCATTAGTATTTTCATATAAGGGGGGAAATCATTTTATGGTGAGTCATCACAGAATTTGAGTTGATTATACCATGTAATAGATTCAATGTTTCCATATTACCTGGGTAAAGTCCAGACTAAATTGGTTGAGTCTGGACCAGATTAATGGTTATATAGTCACACCACTGCATCTGGAAACCAGAAGCAAAGTTGTCTCCCTTTACTGAATTTGCAGTTAGCTTTATTCATTGAAATTGCCAAGATTCTGAATGACCTTTTGACTAGCAAGTTGTGACATGAAGCGTTTCTCCTCAAGATTGGTAACTCCCCCCATCAGCTGACCACTTTAAATATGTTATTTTAAAATCTTGTATTTGAAAAACTTCCATGTTTTAGATGACACAATGTTGCTTTATTAGAGTAGTATAACCATTGCATTAGAAGTGACTTTAGGAAAAATGCAGTCTAATGTTTTTATTAAAAAAAGAAAATTTTTTCTAGATGTTCATCCAATCTCTGTTGTAAGACTCCCAATTACAGCAAACATTATATTACAAAAAGCGTCATTCTTCCTCATAGAATTTCACAACTTTAGACCAAGAAGATAACTTATGTTCTCTTTTGTTCATATAGGAACTGAATAATCTTGAATTTCTAGGTTGTAGTTTCTGAGATTTGTCTTGTATGTGATCATTAGGTGGGGTAGTCATTTTAAATATGAGACCTTAATACTATCATTCATTAAACACATTATATTTTAATTATTGCTTTGTTGGAATGAAGATATCTCTACATTTCAATCACCTCTTAATTATCTTATTCCCCAGTAAATATTTATTTTTAATATTGAGATAGCATGAGAAACTATTGTCTCATCAAAATAAAGGTATATATAATTCTAAGATATATTTACAGACTGATAATCTTAGCATTTAATAAAGTAGTTTAGATTGACATTAGTTGCTATAATGAGGAAATGCTAACATTCCATAGTCTTCTTTTTTTCAAGTATTTATAAACTATACATATTTTAATCAATTAATTATTTTAATTTATAGAACAAAATAAGCATTTCCAGAACATAGTAAAATAAGAAGATGAATCTACATGAAACTACAAATCTATTATGTACAACTTCCTATTCCTTTTTTAAAAATGTATTTCATACAACTTTTTTTTTTCTTTTTTTTCCCCCTTTTCTCACCTGCCATAGATCTGGAACACTATTGTACTATAAATAACAAATTCCATGACCTCAAAAAGACATGGAAACATTTACAAAAAATAAACTATATTTTAACAATTAATTCTAGAATTTTACCAGTGGTCAATATCAATTTTAGCAATCAATTTTTAGGGGAAGTTTATGTCTGAAACAATAGCTTTTCAAAAGCTATTCAAGTTTTTCTAATCAACACAAATTTCTCCATAATCTAAACATAATCTATTTCTCCCTCAGATTTTGTTTACTTTGGTCCTTCAGATTCAAAAACAACAGCAACAACAATACCAAAAACTCTACATTACAGGCCTTTTGTCATACTAGTTATTCTCTTAACTGGACATTAAACCTTCCAACTCCCTGATATGACCAATAAAATGGGATGTGCTTCTTCCTTATCTCTTTATCTAGACTAAGAATATATTATCAAGATTTAATTTTTTTCTGATTTTGCTTTTAGGAATGAATAGAAATGGTCAGTAAATAATATATCAATAGCTTCCCTCTCCCCCTCCTCCCAGCATCAAATCAGTTGTCTAGGAATTAAAATAAAATATAATCAGACTTTCTCCAAAGTACAGGAAATTCCAATAAGTGGGATGAGAATTAATGTAGCATTGTCATGTAAAGTGGTTATATTGTTTCTTTTTAAAAAGGCTCTTATTTTAAAAATTGAATTGCAATAGATATTACTGAGTAGAAAGAATGGCTTTAAAATTATGGTTTTTATAATGTTAGTGTTAAACTATTTTAAGTGTGTTTATTTTCTGAACAATAAAGCCAGAGCTTTCCCACTAGAGCAAAACATAATTTGATTCAATCTGACAAACATTTATTAGATCCCCACTATGTAGTGATAAAAACAAGGACAGAAGATTAATGAATATGCATTTTAAACTGATTTTTTCTGACCAAACCCCAACTGTTTTACATAGGCTAAGTAGAAAATTTCTATGAGTATAATGAAATTTGTTCCTATTCCATTTACAAATACTTCTGAGATAAAACAGAGTTCTGTTCAGCTGTTTCACTGACACTCCCACTCCTTTTCCCAAGTATAAACAGAGGTAAAATAAATGAAATAATTGCAGAACATGAAATCTTTCTTTTCCAGTGTAAGCCTGGAATGAATTTAGTTGACTATAAACTGTGAAGGGAATGTGAAATATTTCATGACAATTCAAGAGAAAAAGATGTTTATTTCAGTTGGGCTTCTTGCCACCACTGACTTAACTATTTTGACACCTCCCGTAGTTGTTTGCAGTAAAAAAAAAAAATTCTCCCTCCCACCCTGGGAAAGTAGAAGTAAGATAGAGGCAAAATCAAAAGGCAATAATTTTGAAAGAATTGACTCAATATGCTAAAATGCAGTAAAATCCAGATTAACTGGCACTTAACTACCTAGGACTGTCAGCCAGATTTTTATCCCCTCCTGTTGGAATCCTTACTAACTGCTAACTAATTAGAGTTGATCTAATCTTACAAGAAGATTTTGGCCAGAACCTGAAACAAGGTACTAAGTAGAACTAATTAATACAAGGCTTGTGTTCACACCTTTACTCATTGGAGTCCACAAGTATGCTAGCTTCACAAAGTACACTTTCTAACTTCAAGGGAGTCCACACCTCCCTTAAAGCTCTTTGGGCCAGAGAGCACTATGGGAGAAAACCCATAATCCCATTCTCTCAGAAGACTCACATATAAGGCGAGACAGCCATTCCAGAATACATTTTTTCCTCTTGGCTGGCTGGTCGCAGAAGAGAGTTCAGCTGGAGAGGAGCGACTCTGGTGCAGAGAACACTTTGACGGATTTCAGTGGAGCTACGCCAGAAGCCCTCTCTCCGCGGCAAGTTGGTGGCTGGGCTCCCCAGAAGGAGACAAAAGAGACATTCCATCTCTGTGTTGGTTGGAGGCTGAAGAAAGCAGAGGCAGAGGCCGAAGGACAGAACCTTTGGATTTGGAGATATTCGGAGGGCTCTAAGCCTCTAAGCCCTGTGTTCTGAGAAGAACAAGAACTCCAACATTTGAACTCATAACACCCTCCTGCATTAAATATTTACATAAAAGAGGCAAATCTTATTTCTTAACATTTTAATAATAGTTTTTTTTATTTTCAAAATATATGCAAAGATAGTTTTCAATGTTCATCCTTGCAAAACATTATGTCTCAAATTTTTCTTCTTCTCTTTCCCCTCCCCCATTCCCATTTGGTGCCCATGGTCCTTTCTATGGATGCAGATGGCTATCTCCATCACAAGTCTATTGGAATTGGCCTGAATTGCTAAAAAAAAGATCCACGTCCATCGAAGTTCATCATCCCATATAGCCTTGTTGCTGTGTGCAATGTTCTTTTGCTTCGTTTACTTCACTTAACATGAGTTCATGTTGGTTTTCATCAGGCCTTTCTGAAATCATCCTGCTGATCATTTCTGATAGAATTATAATGTTCCATTACATCCATATATCACAACTTATTCTGTTCTCCAACTGTTTTAAACCAAGTGATTTTAAAATAATAAGATAAAATCAAAATTTAGTTTTAAAAATATTTCAAAATACCTGCTTTCATCCAAAAATTAACACCTCAGTAGATACAGAATCAAGGCCCTCTGCTTGTAAATAGTAGGTGCTGAGAGAAAAAGAAAGGACCTCTCAAACACAAACTGTGAGAGTACCAACATCAACAACAGTGATAGTAAGAGCAGCAACAACCAAATACCATGGAGATTCATGTTATGGGCCAGAACTCTGTGACACAAGGATTCTTACAAGGTGTTAAGTCAGTGGAATTGATAAATACAATGATTATCTAGTTTCACATAGTGCTTAGTAGTTCTCTAGTTCAGTACATCAACTTAGTACTTAGTATAGTTCTACAAGATTCACACCTGTGATAATGAAATTATAAGAGATCATATAAATTGGGAGCCTCAGACAGATTTAGAGAGCTAGCGAAGATAAAGGAAAGGAGGCACGAGCTCAAGTTCTCAAAGCCAAGGAGAAAGACTCATTCTGTTTGGTCAGGCTTCTGGTGGTTCTCCTGGGGTACTGAGAGACAGATTCATTAATCCCATCTCATACCCTGTGGTGGCAAGCTCTCCTCCTTAGCTTCTCCACTGAAACCAAGTCTCCAGAAGGCCTTTAAGAAAGCTAGCCAGGCCCCAGGAAAGGAGACAAGACTTTGAAAGAGATAATAAAGGATTTGGACTTTAACACCAGGCTATTCTTGTTGTAATTACTTAGTTGAAACAAAGAGTGCCCAGATACCTCCATAAAAGCACAAAGAACATTACTTTTGGCATTGAAAAAAGAGCCAATTGTATTAAGTTATATGTATAAAATGTTTCGTTTTTTAATTTATTTTTTATTATAATAACTTTTTGTTGACAGAACCCATACCAGGGTAATTTTTACATTATCCCTTACATGGACTTCTGTTCCAATTTTTTCCCTCTCTCTCTCCACCCCCTCTCCCAGATGGCAAGCAGTCCAATACATGTTAAATATGTCGCAGTATACAATATATGTGTGCAGAACTCAACAGTTCTCTTGTTGCACAGGGAGAATTGGATTCAGAAGCTATAAATAACCCAGGAAGAAAAACAAAAACGCAAGCAGTTTATATTCATTTCTCAGTGTTCTTTCTTTGGGTGTAGCTGCTTCTGTCCATCATTGATCAATTGAAACTGAGTTAGATCTCATTGTCAAAGAAATCCACTTCCATCAGAATACATCTTCATACATTATCGTTGTTGAAGGGTATAATGATCTCCTGGGTCAGCTCATTTTACTTAGCATCAGTTCATGTAAGTCTCTCCAAGCCTCTCTGTATTCATCCTGCTGTCATTTCTTACAGAACAATAATATTCCGTAACATTCATATACCACAAATTACCCAACCATTCTCCAAATGATGGGCATCCATTCATTTTCCAGTTTCTAGCCACTACAAACAGAGCTGTCACAAACATTTTGACACATACAAGTCCCTTTCCCTTCTTTAGTAGCTCTTTGGCGTATAAGCCCAGTAGTAGCACTGCTGGATCAAAGGGTATGCACAGTTTGATAACATTTTGGGCATAATTCCAGATTGCTCTCCAGAATGGTTGGATTTGTTCACAACTCCATCAACAATGCATCAGTGTCCCAGTTTTCCCTCAGAGTTGTCTTAATTTGCATTTCTCTGATCAACAGTGATTTGTAACACTTTCATATGAGTGGTAATAGTTTCAATTTCATCATCTGAAAATTGTCTGTTCATATCCTTTGACCATTTATCAACTGGAGAATGGCTTGCTTTCTTATAAATTAGAGTCAATTTTCTATATATTTTGGAAATGAGGCCTTTATCAGAACCTTTAGCTGTGAAGATGTTTTCCCAGTTTGTTGCTTCCCTTCTAATTTTGTTTGCATTATTTTTGTTTGTACAAAGGCTTTTTAATTTGATGTAATCAAAATTTTCTATTTTGTGATCAGTAATGGTCTCTAGTTCATCTTTGGTCACAAATTTCTTCCTCCTCCACAAGTCTGAGATAAACTACCCTATGTTCCTCTAATTTATTTATAATCTCATTTTTTATGCCTAAATCATGGACCCATTTTGATCTTATCTTGGTATATGGTGTTAAGTGTGGTTCCATGTCTAATTTCTGTCATACTAATTTCCAGTTATCCCAGCAGTTTTTGTCAAATAATGAATTCTTATCCCAAAAGTTAGGAGCTTTGGGTTTGTCAAACACTAGACTGCTATAGCAATCTATTTTATCTTGTGAACCTAATTTATTCCACTGATGAACTAATCTATTTCTTAGCCAATACCAAATGGTTTTGGTGACTGCTGCTTTAGAATTTTGATGTTATGTTTTCAGGATTATTAAAATATTTTCTTGGAAGTCTGATTGGTATAGCACTAAATAAATAGTTTAGTTTAGGGAGTATTGTCATCTTTATTATATTTGCTCAGCCTATACAAGAACACTTAGTATTTTTCCAATTACTTAAGTCTGACTCTATTTGTGTGGAATTTTTTTTTTTTTGTAATTTTGCTCACATAATCCCTGATTTTCCTTTGGTAGATAGATTCCGAAATATTTTATGCCGTCGACAGTTATTTTGAATGGAATTTCTCTTTGTATCTCTTGCTGTTGGATTTTGTTGGTGATGTCTAAAAATGTTGAGGATTTATGAGGATTTATTTTGTATCCTGCAACTTTCCTAAAATTATGAATTATTTCAAATAGTTTTTTAGTAGAATCTCTAAGGTTCTCTAAGTATACCATCATATAATCTGCAAAGAATGATAGTCTGGTTTCCTCATTGCTTACTCTAATTCCTTTAATCTCTTTCTTGACTGTTATTGCCGAAGCTAGTGTTTCTAATACAATATTGAATAACAATAGTGATAGTGGGCAACCTTGTTTCACTCCAGATCTTACTGGGAATGGTTTTTCCAGTTTTTCCCCATTGCATATGATGCTGACTAACAGTTTTAAATGTATGCTCCTGACTATTTTAAGGAAAAGTCCATTTATTCCAATACTCTCAAGTATTTTTATTAGGAATGGATGTTGGATTTTATCAAATGCATTTTCTGCATCTATTGAGATGATCATATGTTTTTTGTTAGTTTGGTTATTGATACAGTCGATTATGCTAATAGTTTTCCTAATATTGAACCAGCCCTGCATTCCTGGTATAAATCCTACTTGGTCATAGAGTATTATCCTGAGGATGATTTTCTGCAATACTTTTGCTAATATTTTATTTAAGATTTTAGCATCAATATTCATTAGGGAGATTGGCCTATAATTTTCTTTCTCTGTTTTCAGCCTACCTGGTTTAGGTATCAGTACCATGTCTGTGTCATAAAAGGAGTTTGGTAGGACTTCTTCCATCCCTATTTTTTCAAATAGTTTATATAGCATTGGAGATAATTGTTCTTTAAATGTTTGGCAGAATTCATATGTAAATCCATCTGGTCCTGAGGATTTTTTCTCAGGGAGTTGGTTAATAGCTTGTTCTATTTCTTTTTCTAAGATGGGACGGTTTATTCTATTTACTTCTTCCTCTGTTAATCTGGGCAAGCTATATTTTTGAAGGTATTCTTCCATTTCATTTAAGTTGTCAAATTTATTGGCATAAAGTTGGGCAAAGTAACTCCTAATTATTGCTCTAATTTCCTCTTTGTTAGTGGCGAGTTCTCCCTTTTCATTTTCAAGACTAACAATTTAATTTTCCTCTTTCCTTTTTTTAAATCAGATTTACTAAGGGTTTGTCTATTTTGTTGGTTTTTTCATAGTACCAACTCTTAGTTTTATTAATTAATTCAATAGTTTTTTTTTTTTTTTTTACTTTCTATTTTATTGATCTCTCCTTTTATTTTTAGAATTTCAAGTTTGGTGTTTGACTCGGGGTTTTTAATTTGTTCCTTTTCTAGCATTTTTAATTGCAAGCTCAATTCATTGACCTTCTCATTCTCTATTTTATGCAAGTAGGCCTCTAGAGATTTGATGTTTCCCCTTATTACCACTTTGGCTGCATCCCACACATTTTGGTATGATGTCTCATTATTGCTGTTTTCTTGGGTAAAGTTATCAATTATGTCTATGATTTGCTGTTTCACCCAATCATTCTTTAGTATGAGATTATTTAGTTTCCAAATTTTTTTTAGTCTCCTTTCCCCTGGTTTTTTGTTTAATGTAATTTTCATTGCATCATGGTCTGAAAAAGGATGCATTTACTATTTCTGCCTTACTGCATTTGAGTTTGAGATTTTTATGTCCTAATATATGGTCAATTTTTATATAGCTTCCATGAACTGCTGAAAAGAAAGTGTACTCCTTTCTGTCTCCATTTCATTTTCTCCAGAGATCTATCATATCTAACTTTTCTAGTATTCTATTTACCTCTTTGACTTCTTTCTTATTTATTTTGTGGTTTGATTTATCTAATTCTGAGAGTGCAAGGTTGAGATCTCCCACTATTATAGTTTTGCTGTCTAGTTCTTCTTGCAGCTGTTTTAATTTCTCTTTTAAGAATTTAGATGCTACACCACTTGGTGCATATATGTTTAATATTGATATTGCTTCATTATCTATGCTACCATTTAGCAAGATACAGTGACTTTTCCTATTCCTTTAATTAGAACAATTTTTGCTTTTGATTGATCTGAGATGAGGATGGCTACCCCTGCTTTTTTTTTTTTTTTACTTCACCTGAAGCATTGTAGATTTTATCCAACCTTTTATCTTTAGTATGTATGTATCATCCTCTGTATGTATCTTTGACAAAGAGTAGATCTAACTCAGTTTCAGTTGATCAGGGATGGACAGAAGCAGCCACGCCCAAAGAAAGAACACTGGGAAATGAATATAAACTGCTTGCATTTTTGTTTTTCTTCCTGGGTTATTTATACCTTCTGAATCCAATTCTTCCTGCGCAACAAGAGAACTGTTTGGTTCTGCACACATATATTATATCTAGGATGATTGCTTGCCATCTGGGGGAGGGGGTGGAGGGACGGAGGGGAAAAATTGGAACAGAAGTGAGTACAAGGGATAATGTTGTAAAAAATTACCCTGGCATGGGTTCTGTCAATAAAAAGTTATTTTTTTTTAAAAGGCCAATGTTAAAATTAAGGAACACATTAAATAAGAGGAGGTGGCCAGGTCCCAATAGACTCCAGCTGTTTGGGTTTGTATACTTCACCTCCTGTGTTTTTAGCTTCTCTGCTAGCCTGCTGACTTGCTATCAGGGCAAAGTATCCAATCCTGTAGCAAAGCTCTCCCCACAGAGACGGTTGAGATCACACCCCATCTCCCTCCGGTCTGCTCTGCTGTGAGCTGCCTCCCGTGCTCTTGCTGCTGCTGCTGCCTGCCCTCAGCCTGTACCCAATCTAAAACCTTCCTCACCCTCAAGCAAAAACAGACCTTTCCTAGTGAATTTCAAGGATATCTTCTCTTTTGTGTTTTTTTTTTTTTTAGTCAAGCATTAATTCATTAATTCAGTTGCTTGTCATGAAATGAATTCTGAGAGAAAACACAGATCTTACACAGCTGTGTACCTCCTCACCACCATCTTGGCTGGAAGTCCCAAAATGTTTCTTTAGGAATTGACTCCATTTCTATTATCATTATAATATTCACATTGTTGCTCTCCTACTAATTTCCACTTGTCTGGATCTAATTCTTTTTCTTAGAAAACCAAGAAGATGTGTATTTTGATATTTTAAAGAGTTCAATGAACTGTGTCCAAGTTACAATGAAACCTTGTTTTTTTGTGAGTCTAACCATGTTCTCTCTACACATTTTTCTTATGTTGGAAAAGCTCCTTTCTAAACATTTGTCCCATTTCAGCTGGAATACTACTTTAGCCCTTTACAAAGTTTCCTTCTTATCTATTTTTGTACTTACCCTAATTTCTAGATCACAGATGTAGGTCCTTAGTCCCACGTTTGGATGCCAAAATGTAATCTTCTTGGTGGTTTTCTGGAGGTCTCTGGACAGCCGTCTTTTCAATCAGAGTAATCACCACAAGAATAGCCACATTTAGTCAAAAAAAAGCAACGTGATGGAAGAAAGGGATTACATGATCTATCAGCCAAGAAGCAAGATGGGAAAAAGGGGTTACAATTAGGGAAAATAGAGGGACTACTGAAATATCCCCTGGAGAGGTGTAATCTGTTCCTGTCTGGCCCATGGATCCTTTGCCTCCAGGCACAGTAAGCTCAAGATCTCAGAGCCAAGGACACAGATTGATTCCAACTTCAGTGAGGCTCCTGGTGGCTCTCCTGGGGGACTCAGAGGCTTGGAGACAGAGCCAGAGAACACAAGTGGACTGGAGGCAGGAACTTAAGCTCTCAAAGCAAGGACAGAGAGATTCATTTCCATCATCATCAGCCTTGTGGTGGCTAGCCTGTCCTCCTGCATTTACTCCACTGAAACCAAGACTCCTAAAGGCTCTCAAGAAAGCTAACTGAGCACCAGGTGAAGGAGACAATAAAGACTTTAGAACTTTAACACCTGGGTATTCTTATGGTGATTAATCAGCTGAAAAGAAGCTGCCCCAAATCACCAAGAACATTACAGATACACATTTCTTAATTAAGCTAGCTTAGTTGTTAGTCAAGAGGCAAAGACTTTATTTGAGATCATATTGGAACCCTTTTCAATGAGACAGAAATTTCCAAAGCTTGTGATACATTCAAAATTCTTTGAGAATACCTTGTTATATGTTGGAATACTTGCTATTTAGCCCAGGGGTGGGGGGAAAGTGGAGAAGGAGGAGAAAATTGGAATACAAGGTTTTGCAAGGGCTAATGTTGCAGAATTATCTATTCATATGTTTTGAAAAGTAAAAAGCTTCAATAAAAGAAAATGTTATTACCTCTGCAAACCCAGTCTATTTACATTTTAGAATCTGACAAATGATATTGCGATTACTCTTGTTTTTATTGCTATTTTATTAATAACTAGAAGTTACAATAATTTAAAGAGTAATGCATATATTATGTATTCATTATATCTAAATATATGCATACATATATACATGAATATGAACTCACCAGCATGCATGTGCATATATTAATATATTTTAAATATACCTATGCATATATATCCATGTTTATAGAAGCAAATGAATATTGCTTATGTCAAGGATTCTTTAACATTTTCCAATTATGATCCCTTTGTTTTCAATAAATTTTTACACAGACTCAGGTATATGAATATATAAAATAGGTATAAAAATCAAACATTTAATGATAATAAATAACAATATAAATTTATTTTAAAAACCACAATTTAAGAAGCTTCCATTTATTTGGTAAATGATGCATAATATATATGGACCAACATATATATTCATGCATTTAAAAAGTATATTTATATATAACTGAACATATATACATGTGTATACGTATTTATATCTGCATCTACACGTGGTAATTATATATATGCGTTTATGTGTATATAAATGCATGCCCATCCATACATATATATTTATGTACATATATATATTTTACAAACATGTATATTCACATATATATATGTATATACTTATGTAGATCCATATGTATATGTATTTGTAAAACAGTACATAATTAATTCTAATTATTATTATTTCATCATTTTGAAAAGTCATTTATCTGCCAAATTCTGCAATGCAGACTGTGTTGTGGAAGTAACTGCATTTTCATAGGCTCATTTATTGGAACATGAAATCTAAAAAGTGTCCTCTCTTTCTCTCTCTCTCTCTCTCTCTCTCTCTCTCTCTCTCTCTCTCTCTGTTTCTTTCTGTGTGTGTGTGTGTGCAATTACCTTTAGTATCCATGTATATGGGTGTAATTGTAATTTGAGCTTCACTATAGCCCTGTGAAGTCAGTACTGTTTCAATCTCCACTTCAACATGAGGAACTGAGATTATCAAAGGCTGAATTTTCACAAATAGCACAGCATCAGTTCTATTTCTGATTCTGTTTTTAATAATTTGTAGTATTAGATAAGCAGAACCTTTCAGAACAATGCATTTAAAAAGATGTTAAGACTCTGTGGGGCAGAGCAAAGATGTCGGAGAAGGCACATGTGACTTTCTAAGCTCTTCTCATTCCCCTCATAACCAACTATTTAATTCAGCCTCAAAAATAGCTCTTTACTGCTTAAATTCATGAAGATTAGAAGCACACAATTTACCAGCAGAAGATAAACTGGAAGATTGCCAGAAAAGGTTTGCCCCGAGGGGCCAAGAACAGACTAGCACAGGCAGTGAGAGACTAGCCTCCTGAGCAGACCAAGGAATGGGGTGATCTCTGTGGCTAGGGAAGTTATAGAGACAAGTCTGCTATAGGCTAACTGCTCTGCCTTGATTACAAAGCAGTAAACTGGCAGAGAAATTAAAGCCTAAAACAGAGGTACTCCAAAAAATGCCAGAACCTAACAAGATCTGTCTGTAACCACTCAAACCCCGAAGGGACCCAGGCAGACCCTTAACACAGCCCTGCAGCCACATCCTGCAGTTTGGGGCTTTTTGAAGGCAGTTGTAAATCTGCATGGCAGGGGGGCACAGCCTGGGCAGTCTCTAATCTGCACAGTGTGGGGCTCGGCCTGGGGCAATAGAACTTCCCCAGCAGACTGTGCTTCTTGGGCAGAGACATTTCTGGTCCCTGCAGGGCCATTCACTGCTCAGCTGCTAATACCCACAGCGTCAGGGTGGGCTTTGGCTTGGGTTAG
The DNA here is from genome assembly GCF_016432865.1 of Antechinus flavipes. NCBI lineage: Eukaryota > Metazoa > Chordata > Mammalia > Dasyuromorphia > Dasyuridae > Antechinus > Antechinus flavipes. The sequence continues at coordinate 251,929,477 of NC_067402.1, read as the reverse complement.
TGAAACTCTCACTGCTCAGCGTCTAGCCCCAGGGCAGTTGTTATCCCACACAGCAGGGGTTCTTTGCAGGGCACTTTCCCAGCTCTGCCCTGCAGGCCTGAGTTACTTCCCGGTGGGGAACTCTTTCCCAGAGCACTCCATAACCTCATGGCATTTTGTAGCCGGCTGGCAGGACAGCTATCTGTCCATACACCTATCACAGCTCTGCAGAGGAAGCTGGTAACTTCCTGGCTCTGAAGACAGACCCTATAAGTTTTAACAAAATGAGTAAAAAATCAAAATGATGAATGATAGTTTCTATACAGAAAGAGAGAAGTTTTTCAACCCTGAAGAGACTAATAGCAGATAGTCTCCAGATGCTTCTTGATTCCCAATACAAAAGGCTCTCCTAGAAGAGACTATTAAAAACCTTAAAAGAGAACTAGAAGAAAAATGGGGAAAGGAAAGAGAAGCTATGCAAGAAAGCAACAACTTCCTGAAATGTGAATTGGAAAAGGTAAAAAACTCCCAAGAAGTGCAGGGAAACAGAATTTATAAATTGGAAAAGGTTAAGAATTACCAAGAAACTAGGATTTGTGAATTGGAAAAAGAAAATAACTAACTAAAAAAAAAATAGTGAAATGGAAAAAAATTCCAAAGAGCTAAACAACTCATTTAAAAACTCAATTAGACCTATACAAAAAGAAGTAAAAAAAAGCTAATGAAGAAAATAACTCACTAAAAATCAGAACTGAACAAATGGAAATAATTGATTCATTGAAACATCAAGAATCAATCAAGCAAAGCCAAAAAAATGAAAGATTGGGGAAAATGTCAAATATTTATTTGTAAAAACAACAGACGTAGAAAATAGATCTAGGAGAGATAACCTGAGGATCATTGGACTACCTGAAAATTATGATGAAAAAAAGAGCCTAGAAACTATTTTACAGGAAATCATCAAAGAGAACTGCTCAGAAGTAATAGAACCGGAAGGTAAAATAGGTGTTGAAAGGATTCATAAAACACCTTCTGAAAAAGACCCTAAAATAAAGACTCCAAGGAATATTGTGGCCAAATTTCAGAATTTTCAGACAAATGAAAAAATATTACAAGCAGCCAGGAAAAAAACAGTTCAAATACTGAGGTGCCACAATAAGGGTCACGCAAGATCTGGCTGCCTCAACATTAAAGGATTGAAGGGCCTGGAATCAGATATTCCAAAAGGCAAAAGAGCTTGGAATACAACCAAGCATAAACTACCCAGCTAAGCTGAGTATTTTTTTTTCCCATGGAAGAAGATGGACATTTAATGAAACAGAGGAATTCCATTTGTTCCTAAGGAAAAAAACAGACTTAAACCAAAAATTTGATCTCCAACAATAGGACTCAATAGAAGTAGAAAAAGGTAAAAGGAACTCTTGAGAAATGTATTTCTGTTGTGGAGATATATATATAAATCACATGTATAATTTGATTTTACTGATATAATAGTATGTTATGTTATAATATAACATAAAAAAGAGAAGTAGAAATGGAAAGGGAAGTGTCAGAAAAAGGGAAAAGGAGAGATTAAAAAGAGGGAAACTATGTGCAATGATGAGGCAAAAGAAACTTATTATATCTGAGGGAACTTAGAGAGGGGGAGGAACATTGTGTAAATCTTAGTTTCAATAGATTTGGCTCAAAGAGAAAATAATTGACATTTATTTTACAGAAAATCTTATCTCACCTCATTAAAAAGTGGAGAGGAAAAGGGAAAAGGAAAAAGAGTAATAAGGGAAGGGTACAAGAAAGGGGAAGGGACTGAAAGGGAGGAGGGAAGGATCTAAAGAGGGAGAGTTGTGTGTCACAAGTGGGACCAATAAGTTTAATACTAGGGAAGGGGGAAAGGAGGGCAAGAAAAAGAAAGGCATAATCTGGGGATATTAGGATAGCAGGAAATACAGAATTAGTAATTTTAACTGTAAATGTGAATGGGATGAACTCTCTCATAAAGAGAAGGCAGATAGCAGACTCGATCAAAAGTCAGAATCCTACAATATGTTGTTTTACAGAAAACCCATTTAAAACAGGGAGATACATACAGAGTAAAGGTAAAAGACTGGAGCAGAATCTATTATGCTTCAGGTGAAATAAAAATAGCAGGGGTAGTCATCCTTATCTCAGATCAAGCAAATTCAAAAATTGATCTAATTAAAAGAGATAAAGAACGAAACTATATCTTGCTAACGGGTACTAGGCAATGAAGCAATATCAATATTAAACATATATGCACCAAGTGGTATAGCATCTAACTTCCTAAAGGAGAAATTAAGAGAGTTGCGAGAAGAAATAGACAGCAAAACTATAATAGTGGGAAATCTCTATCTTGCACTCTCAGATTTAGATAAATCAAATCACAAAACAAATAAGAAAGAAATTAAAGAGGTAAATAGAATATTAAAAAAATTAGATATGATAGATCTCTGGAGAAAACTGAATGGTGACAGAAAGGAGGAGTATACTTTCTTCTTAGCAGTTCATGGAACCTACAAAAAGATTGACCATATATTAGGACATAAAGACCTCAAAATTAAATGCAGGAAGGCAGAAGTAGTAATTGCTTTCTTTTCAGATCACAATGCAAAAAAAAATAAAAAAAACAAACTACATTCAACAAAAAGTTAGGGGTAAATAGACCAAAAAGTAATTGGAAACTAAATAATGTCATCTTAAAGAATGATTGGGCGAAACAACAAATTATAGACTCAATTAAAAATTTCACTCAAAATAATGACAACCGTGAGACATCATACTAAAATATGTGGGATGCCGCCAAAGCGGTAATAAGGGGAAATTTTATATCCTTAGAGGCTTACTTGAATAAAATAGAGAAAGAAAAGATCAATGAATTGGGCTTGCAACTTAAAAAGCTACAAAAATACCTAATTAAAAACCCCCAATCAATTACTAAACTTGAAATTCTAAAATCAAAAGGAGAAATTAATAATATAGAAAGTAAAAAAAAAAAACTATTGAACTAATAAATAAAACTAAGAGTTGGTTTTATGTGAAAAAACAATAACATTGATAAACCTTTGGTAAATCTGATTAGAAAAAGGAGAGAGGAAAATCAAATTAGTAGTCTTAAAAATGGAAGGGGAGAACTTTCCATCAATGAAGTGGAAATTAAAGAAATAATAACAGGTTATTTTGCCCAACTTTATGCCAATAAATTTGATAACCTAAGTGAAATGAATGATTACCTCCAAAAATATAGGTTTCCCAGATTAATAGAGGAGGAAGTAAATTGCTTAAATAGTCCCATTTCAGAAAAAGAAATAGAACAAGCTATTAATGAACTCCCTAAAAAAAAATCTCCAGGACCACATGGATTTAAATGTGAATTCTACCAAACATTCAAAGAACAATTAGCCCCAATGCTTTATAAACTATTTGAAAAAATAGGGAATGAAGGAGTCCTTCCAAATTCCTTTTATGACACAGACATGGTACAGATACCTAAACCAAGTAGGTTGAAAACAGAGAAATATATTAGCAAAAAGACTACAGAAAATCATCCCCAGCGTAATACACCATGATCAAGTAGGATTTATGCCAGGAATGCAGGGCTGGTTCAATATTAGGAAAACTATCACTATAATTGGCCATAATAATAACCAAATTAACAAAAATCATATGATCATCTCAATAGATGCAGAAAAAGCATTTGATAAAATCCAACATCTATTCCTATTAAAAACACTTGAGAATATAGGAATAAATGGATTTTTCTTTAAAATAATCAGTATCATCTATTTAACACCATCAGTAAGCATCATATGTAGTGGGGACAAATTGCAACCATTCCCAATAAGATCAGGAGTGAAACAAGGTTGCCCACTTTCAGCGTTATGTTATTTAATAATATTGTATTAGAAATGCTAGTTTTGGCAATAAGAGTTGATAAATAGATCAAAGGAAAAGAATAGGCAATGAGGAAACCAAATTATCTCTCTTTGCTGATGATATGATGGCATACTTAGGGAACCCCAGAAATTCTACTAAAAAGTTATTAGAAACAATCCACACCTTTAGCAAAGTTGCAGGATACACAATAAACCCACAAAAGTCACCAGCATTCTTATATATCACTAACAAAACCCAACAGTTAGAGATACAAAGAGAAATTCCATTTAAATTAACTACTGATTGTATAAAATATTTAGGAATCTTTTTGCCAAGGGAAAATCAGAAACTTTATGAGCAAAACTACAAAACACTTTCCACACAAATTAAGTCTGATCTAACCAACTGGAAAAATATTAAATGCTCTTGGATTGGGCGAGCAAATATAATAAAGATGACAATACTACTTAAACTAATATATTTATTCAGTGCTATACCAATCAGACTCCCAAAAAGCTATTTTGATGAACTAGAAAAAATAACAACAAAGTTCATATGGAAAAACAAAAGGTCAAGAATTTCAAGAGAATTAATGAAAAAAAAATCAAATGAAGATGGCCTAGCTGTACCAGATCTAAAATTATATTGTAAAGTAGCAGTTACTAAAACCATCTGGTATTGACTAAGAAATAGACTAGTTGATCAATGAAATAGGTTAGGTTCAGAGGACAAAACAGCCAATATTAATAATCTTTTGTTTGACAAACCAAAAGACCCCAGTTTTTGGGATAAGAGTGCATTATTTGACAAAAATTGCTAGGAAAATTGGAAATTAGTATGGCAGAAAGTAGGCATTGACCCACACTTAGCACCATATACAAAGATAAGGTCAAAATGACTTCATCACCTAGGCATAAAGAATGAGATTATAAATAAATTAGGAACACAGGGTAGTTTACCTCTCAGACCTGTAGAAGGGGAAGGAATTTATGATCAAAGAAAAACTAGAGATCACTATTGACTACAAAATAGAAAATTTTGATCATATCAAATTGAAAAGTTTTTGTACAAACAAAACTAATGCAGACAAGATTAGAAGGGAAACAACAAACTGGGAAAACATTTTTATAGTCAAAAAAAATTTTATAGTCTGATAAAGGCCTCATTTTCAAAATATATAGAGAATTGACTCTAATTTATAAGAAATCAAGCCATTCTCCAATTGATAAATGGTCAAAGGATATGAACAGACAATTCTCAGATGAAGAAATTGAAACTATTTCTAGCCATATGAAAAGATGCTCCAAATCATTATTAATCAGAGAAATGCAAATTAAGACAACTCTGAGATACCACTACACACCTGTCAAACTAGCTAGACTGCCAGTGAAAGATAATGTGCAATGTTGGAGGGGATGTGGAAAAACAGGGACACTGATACATTGTTGGTGGAATTGTGAATACATCCAGCCATTCTGGAGAGTAATTTGGAACTATTTTCAAAAAGTTATTAAATTTGCATACCCTTTGATATGTTTCTACTGGGCTTATACCCCAAAGAGATACTAAGGAAGGGAAAGGGACCTGTATGTGCCCAAATGTTTGTGGCAGCCCTGTTTGTAGTGGCTAGAAGCTGGAAAATTAATGGATGCCCATGAATTGGAGAATGGTTGAGTAAATTGTGGTATATGAATCTTATGGAATATTATTGTTCTGTAAGAAATGACCAGCAGGATGAATACAGAGAGGATTAGTGATACTTACATGAACTGATGCTAAGTGAAATGAGCAGAACCAGGAGATCATTATATACCTCAACAACGATACTGTATAAGGATGTATTCTGATGGAAGTAGATTTCTTTGACAAAGAGAAGATCTAACTGAGTTTCAATTGATCAGGGATGGACAGAAGCAGCTACACCCAAAGAAAGAACACTGGGAAATGAATGTAAACTGCTTTCATTTTTGTCTTTCTTCCCAGGTTATTTTTACCTTCTGAATCCAATTCTTCCTGTGCAACAAGAGAACTGTTCAGTTCTGCACACATATATTGTATCTAGGATACACTGCGATATATTTAACTTGTATAGGACTGCTTGCCATCTGGGGGAGGGGGTGAAGGGAGGGAGAGGAAAAGTCAGAACAGAAGTGAATGCAAGGGATAATGTTGTTAAAAAAAATTACCTATGCATGGGCTCTGTCAATAAAAAGTTGTTAAAAAACAAACAAACAAACAAATACATAAATAAATATAAAGATATTAAATCCTCAATATGGAAAGTGAAAGAATAAATGAGCTTCAGGATATTGTCTTTGCTAAGTAGCAGTTCATTGTACACAATAATGAAGAAGAGTCCACTAATTGGAGCTGCATAGATTTTCAAGACAAATATAATTAATCAAAACAATACAATGAAAATTCATGCCCAGAATGATCTGTATTAGATATTTGGAGTTAACAACTATTCTCTGACCAATTTCTAGATAATTGCTTTAATTATTCACTTCCTTTTGTTAACACAAACCTCCTAGGCTTAATCTCATAACTGTTAGTTAGTATTTAAACATATAATGGAGAAAACATTGCTAACTTCCGAGAGATATCGTGAAATTCCAATGGGAGAAAATCTTTCTGAACGTTTGATATAATTCATTATGTCACAGTGTGAAATTGCCCATGATCCTGTAATAGTTAAGTGGTAAGTTGACAGGGGTAATGCATCTTTCAGAACTTAAGAAACTAGTTGTGATCCTCAAAAGTGGAAAAATATGAAATGATGAAAATTTTACATCACATGAAAATCAAGAACATTAATGTCATTTTCTTAAATTAAAGCATGTAGGTTTATCGTACAGATACTGTACAATACTCACATAGAGTGTTTTATATACTCTATAGTCAAGAATATACTTCTATAATATGATCTGTCTTTTGCAGTTCAGCGATTATCTTTTCCATCATGTTTTAAAGGAACTGATCTTCATAGAGATAAAATGCGTCAGAGCAAAATGCATGAAAATATAGGAAAAGTAACAACAGAATACCATCACCCCCCACCCCTGTTAATCTTGAAAAGGCTTTCTCAATTACAGATCTATTACATGTAAGAGTGTCATTCTATGGAGCAAGCAATGACAAAAAAAAAAGTACATATATTTAGAGCAAATGTGGCCAAGGAAATTCATATTCTAAATCACTGTTGTTGTTGTTGTTGTTTTGTGATGCCATAGTAATGATATCTTAAGGGATCATAAAATCAAATATTTCATGTTAAAAGAAATCTCAAATATCATTTGGTTAAAGCCATTTTTTTTACAAATGATAAAATATGTGCTGAAAAAAATATTTACTTGGAGTCACAATGGTTAGAATTAGTTGTAGGAAAATTAAAGTTAAAATAGAAAGTGTCCGAGCAGGATTTTGTATTCAAACTGAAATAATCCATTGCTTCTACAATCACACCATGAAGGAATACACTCTTTCCTCTCTAGAACATCCTCCTTTAATAGCTTTCTATATAAGAGACTCTAATCATTCACTGAAATAGGATCAGAGGTAGGAAAAGTCCTTCTTTGTACCTACTCTAGAGGGTAATTAATGTCTCATAGGCACTAGAAGACCAAAGTTTCTCCACAATGGATGATCCTCCAGTTGGAAGAAGGCTATGAAGTTATCATAAGAAGAAAACCTACATGAAAATTATTACACACTGTGTTCAGAAATGTCCAGCTTTTCTTGGCTTACTTATAGGCTTTCTTTTTTTCTCTGCTATCACTTATTCCTTTTTTTCCTCCTCTCCTCTCCCTGTTGTCTAATTCAAGAAGACTACAATTAAGCCAAGATCAATTTATACACACACACACACACACACACACGCACACACGCACGCACGCACACACACACACATCTATGTACACAATATATGTACATTATTTATAGATACATATATACCAATATCTATAATCATACACATATATACAAATATCTGTTTAAAGATGAACTCTATTTGTTTTTCCTGCTTCTCTGAAAGTAAATAACATGACTTCACAGGCCCAAGTCTTTTCATATTTATTCTAAATTTAACAACTCATTTCCTACCCTATAGCAATATTGCAATCTTATACTATATAATTATTTTAAATTGTCTAAAACAGTATTCTTTAATATGACTAATGTACAATGTAGTTTTCCTAGTCTCATTTTATTAAATAAATTTCTTAGCTTTGACTATGCCCTACTTTTTTGAATTATTTTATTATGTTCATGTGTATTTCTCATTTTCTATTGTTGCTAACTCCTCTGCTTTACTTTTATCCACTAATTTGCCTTTCTATTACTTAACTTACCCTGCTTACAGAAGTTCCTCCCTCATTCTCTTCCTCAATCTTTTTCCTCCCTCTTTATCCCATTTCCATTAATCTTTATCCCATTCCTGTTAACCTATATACCCTTCTATACCTGACCTTATTCTATTGATTTTTCCTCTTATTTCTTTATAAATTTAGAAGACTTTCATAACCTTCTAGATATATAACATGTCATATATAGATAGATAGATAGATAGATATACATCTCTCTCTCTCTCTCTCTCTCTCTCTCTCTCTCTCTATATATATATATATATATATATATATATATTATATATATATATATATCTCACATATATGTGTATATATGTACTTAGGTAGGTAAGTAGATATGGTTCCCTCTTTTGCTCATTTCTGATGTGATTAAGATTCTAGAACTACTAGCTGTCCCCCCAGCCAATTCCTCTGTATAGATTCTAACTCTTACAACTCATTCATTTAAAATCATTAATCTTTTTACCTTTTCCTATACAGTCTTACTTTTAAGAATCACATTATACATAGTCCTACCAAAAATATTTCCTTTGAACTACCTAATTTAGATACATAGTTTACGTTTCCATATTTAAAATGTAAACAGTTTATCCTTATTAAGTCCCTTGAAATGTTGGCCTTATATTACTCCTGAATCTTATATGCCTAATTTTCTATTAAGCTCATTTATTTTTTCTTTTCATAAGAAAATCATAAAAGACTGGCAATTCATTGAAGTCCTCCTTCCTCTTTATTCCATTCAGGATTATTTTTGGCCACAACCCCATTTGTTTTGCTATTTGATATATAGTGGTCCAAGACCTATGATTTTTTACTGCAGCTTCTGCTATATCTTGTAGGTTTCTAACTGTAATTCTACCATATTTGGATTTTTTTCTTGTTGTTTGTAATAGTTTCTCCTTGATCTGGAATCAGTCCATGATGTTCTTATAGATTCCTATAAGTTATGGCCAAAAATAACCCCAAAAAATGTACATTATACTACAACAAAATAAATTCAGCAACAATTTCATTTAAATCACAATAAATGCCAAGCTAGTTCCTCTTGCCATCAAAAGTTACAAAAAGGTGGAACATATCAGTTCACACTCAAATTTGTAAGAGATATATTTCCCATGAGTGTGAACCACTACATAGCATTTCTAATCCCCCTGTTTTTGTCTGCTTGCATTTTTTTATTTCCTTCACAGGTTAATTGTACATTATTTCAAAGTCTTATTCTTCTTGCGCAGCAAAATAATTTTATGGATATGTGTACATATATTTATTTAACATATACTTTAACATGTTTAATATGTCAATACATGTTACCTGCCATCTGGAGGAGGGAGTGGGAGGATGGATGGGGAAAATTGGAATAAAAGATTTGTCAATGGTCAATGCTGAAAAAAAATTACCCATGCATATATTTTGTAAATAAAAAGCTATATTTAAAAAAAAAGAGAGAGAGATTTCTCAAATTCAAACTGCAGTTCCAGAATCATTTTTTTAGAATTTTTCTGCAAGTAAAAATTAAATTTTATATTTTAATATTTATCAAACTGGTCCATTGAAGAACAATAATTGAGATTTATTAATGTGTAATGTAATAAGAAAATAAAAGACAAATATGAAAAGAATAATCTAATAGATTTTATAAATGCTTTCTAACTATGAATATGACCAAATAAAACTATATACTTATGGAGTAATATAGACAATAATCTATCTGTATGAAAAAATTTGTTAAAGATGAAATACACAAAAATCTCATTAAAGATCAGCATTAATGGATGAATTTTAGTTGATTTTGATTAAAAAGAACATTCCTTTTGAATCCTAGTGCAATCTTATTCCTCCAAAAAATGAACTTCATTCTTCTTATAAATAAATCTATATTACAAAAAATGGTATTGAATTTCATCAACAAAAATGGGAATAAGTTTGTTTCTCTCTTTTAAATATCTACACAGGATTTTTGGTTTTGCTGGTCTCTCAGCCTATAAAGCATAAAGTAATTATTATCCAGCACTTTACTTAAAAAAATAGTAATCTCTGCCTAAGATCCTGTTATCTAACAGGCCTAAAAACAAACAAAATAAAAAAAAAATCTAATAAGACAAAAAAGTAGTAGTAAAATATCTTTATTTTAAAAAATTAAAGGAAACTCTTGGTTTATTAATCATAAAAGGAGGGTGCAGCTTTTGTCTAGAATACTAAATACCTATAAATCCTCAAATTTTTAATACTAATTCCGTGTCAAAAGACAGCCTGAATTTTCTGGAACAGTTCACAAAATTAAATATTGAGTGATCTATTGAAAAGATTAATACAATAAATGTTTGTTCTTTTCTAGTTGTACACATTCATTTGAGTGATAAAGTTTCCACTTCTCAATTTTTTTCTTAAATATTTTATTCATGAACATATCAATGACCAAAAACAATATCCACAGTAGAGATTTCAGAGAAGATCAAAATATCATTGAACATCAAAACAGTTTTGAATTGAAGCATTTCTCTATGTCTAACATAGCCATAATATTTCTTAAATTGAATATGTGGAAATAAATAATGGAAATGTGCTTTAAGAAGTGACAGATTTTCAGGAAAACGTGGTAGGAATTTCAAGGGACAATGTTCCTTCTTTAAAAAAAGTTACCATGTGAGGACTTCCAGCCAAGATGGCAGAGAAGAGGCACACATTTGCTTAGGCTCTGTGTTTTCTCTCAGAATTTGATTCATGACAAGCCACAGAATTAATGCTGGACTGGAAAAAAAAAAAAACCCACAAGTAATTACCAAGAGAAGACATCCTTGAAATTCACCAGGAAAGGTCTGTTTTTGCTCGAGGGTGGGGAAGATTTTAGATGGATGGGGCACAGGCTGAGGGCAGGCAGTAGCAGCAGCAGCAAAAGCATAGCAGGCAGCTCACAACTAAGCAGATTTGAGTGGGGTGGGGTATGATCTCAGGCGTCTTTGCAGGGAGAGTTTTACTACAGTATTGGATACTTTGCTCTGGCAGCAAGCCAGTAGACAAACAAAGCTAAAAATACAGGGGGTGAAGAATACAACCCCAAACCCCTAGGGTCTCTCCGGACCTGGCCACCCTTTCTTCCCCCGCCCCCTCACCATAGTGTCTCAGCATGCTCTCAGAATCTCAGAGTGCAGGTACAGCACAGCCATTGCTGTCCTGCTGGTGCCTCATTGCTGCCCCTCGCAGTCTGTAAAGAAAGCTTGGTAACACCACCCAGCCCCCTGCACCCCACCAAAAAAAAAACAAAAAACAAAAAAAAAAAAAAACATTCCATTTGGATTTTTTTTCTTTGCTATTTTGTCTTCTTTGATTCTTCTCTGATAAAATGAGCAAAAAATTTAAACGAACCTTAACCATTGATAGCTTTTATATGAATAGAGAGCAGGCTTTAAACCCTGAGGAGACTAAAATCAGACTGTTTCCAAATGAATCCCCTAAGGAGCATATTATCTAGTCCTCAGCTCAGATGATTCTCATAGAAGAAATTAAAAAGGCTTAGAGTATTAAGGTTATTTACTGTTTTATTCTTTGAACCTAACCTATTCTACTGATCAACTAATCTATTTCTTAGACAATACCAAATGATTTTGGTAACTGCTGCTTTATAATATAATTTTAGATCTGGTACAGCTAGGCCACATTCATTTGATTTTTTTTTTCATTAATTCCCTTGAAATTCTTGACCTTTTGTTTTTCCATATGAACTTTGTTGTTATTTTTTCTAGATCATTAAAATAGTTTTTTTCAGAGTCTGATTGGTATAGTGCTAAACAAATAAATTAGTTTAGGTAGTGTTGTCATCTTTATTATATTTGCTTGCCCTATCCAAGAGCATTTAATGTTTTTCCAATTGGTTAGATCATATGGTTTTTGTTAATTTGGTTATTAATATGGCCAATTATACTGATAGTTTTCCTAATATTAAATCAGCCCTGCATTCCTGGTGTAAATCCTACTTGATCATGGTGTATTATCCTGGGAATGATTTTCTGTAGTCTTTTTGCTAATATATTATTTAAGACTTTAGTATCAATATTCATTAAGGAGATTGGTCTATAATTTTCTTGCTCTGTTTTCAACCTACCTGGTTTAGGTATCAGTACCATGTCTGTGCCATAAAAGAAATTTGGTAGGTCTCCTTCATTCCCTATTTTATCAAATAGTTTATATAGCATTGGAACTAATTGTTCTTTAAATTTTTAGTAGAATTCACATGTAAATCCATCTGGTCCCGGGGATTTTTTTTTTTTTTAGGGAGTTGATTAATAGCTTGTTCTATTTCTTTTTCTGAGATAGGACTATTTAAGCAATTTATATGTATAGAAATAGTTTCAATTTCATTATCTGAAATTTTTCTGTTCATTTCCTTTGACCATTTATCAATTGGAGAATGGCTTGATTTCTTATAAATTAGAGTCAATTCTCTATTTTGGAAATGAGGCTTTTATCAGAACCTTTGTTTTTTCTTAGGAAGTTTATTAATAGCTTGTTCTATTTCTTTTTCTGAAATGGGACTATTTAAGCAATTTACTTCCTCCTCTGTTAATCTGGAAACCTATATTTTTGGAGGTAGTCATCCATTTCACTTAGGTTGTCAAATTTATTGGCATAAAGTTGGGCAAAGTAACTTCTTATTATTTCTCTAATTTCCTCTTTATTGGTGGAAAGTTCTCCCTTGTCATTTTTTAAGACTATTAATTTGATTTTCCTCCCTCCTTTTTTCTAATTAGATTTACCAAAGGCTTATGTATTTTATTATGTTTTTCATAAAACCAACTTTTAGTTTTATTTATTAGTTCAATTTTTTTTACTTTCATTATTAATTTTTCCTTTTAATTTTAGAATTTCAAGTTTAGTAATTGATTGGGGGTTTTAATTTGGTCTTTTTCTAGCTTTTTTAGTTGTAAGCCCAATTCCTTGATCTTCTCTTTTTGTATTTTATTCAAGTAAGCCTCTAAGGATATAAAATTTCCTCTTATTATCGCTTTGGCTGCATCCCACAAATTTTGGTATGATGTCTCATCGTTGTCATTATCTTGAGTGAAGTTTCTATAATTTGCTGTTTCACCCAATCATTCTTTAAGATGAGATTATTTAGTTTCCAATTACTTTTTGGTCTATTTACCCGTAACTTTTTGTTGAATGTAGTTTTTATTGCATCACAATCTGAAAAGAAAGCATTTACTATTTCTGCCTTCCTGCATTTAATTTTGCGGTCTTTATGTCCTAATATGTGGTCAATTTTTGTATAGGTTCCATGAACTGCTGAGAAAAAAGTATATTCTTTCCTGTCTCCATTCAGTTTTTTCTAATATTCTATTTACCTCTTTAATTTCTTTCTTATTTGTTTTGTGGTTTGATTTGTCTAATTCTAAGAGTGCAAGGTTGAGCTCTCCCACTATTACAGGTTTGCTGTCTATTTCTTCTTGCAACTCTCTTAACTTCTCCTTTAGGAAGTTAGATGCTATAACACTTGGTGCATATATGTTTAATATTGATATTGCTTCATTGTCTATGATACCCCTGCTTTTTTTACTTCACCTGAAGAATAATCTGCTCCAGCCTTTTACCTTTACTCTGTATGTATCTCCCTGCTTTAAATGTGTTTCTTGCAAGCAACATATTTTAGGGTTCTGACTTTTGATCCAGTCCTCTATCCACCTTCTCTTTATGGGAGAGTTCATCCCATTCACATTTATGGCTAAAATTACTAATTCTGTATTTCCTGCCCCCTAACCCTCTTTCCCAGTTTTAAACTTATGTACCCCACTTGTATCACACTGCTTTCCCTCTTTAGGATCTCTCCCTCTTCCCTACAAATCTTTTTCCCTTTCTTGTACCCTTCCATTATTACTATTTTTATTTTCCCTTTTCCTCTCCCACCTTTTAATGAGGTGAGAGAAGATTTTCTGTAAAACAAGTATGTCAATTATTTTCTCTTGGCCAACTCTGATGAGAGTAAGATTCACACAATGTTCCTCCCCCTCTCTAAATTCCCACGGATATGATAAGTTTCTTTTGCCTCTTCATGGGATGTAGTTTCCCTCTTTTTATTTCCCCCTTTCTCTCTTTTCTGACATTATCCCTTTTCCATTTCTACTTTCCTTTTTTATGTTATATCAGTAAAATCAAATTATATATGTAGTCTTTTTGTATATCCACAACAGAAATGCAATTCTCAAGAATTCCTTTTACCTTTTCTGCTTCTCTTGAGTCCTATGGTTGGAGATCAATTTTTTTGTTTAGTTCTGTTTTTTTCCTTAGAAACAAATGGAATTCATCTATTTCATTAAATGTCCCTGGAAGAAAATGCTCAGTTTGACTGTGTGGTTTATTCTTGGTTGCATGCCTTTTGGAATATCAGATTCCAGGTCCTTTGATCCTTTAATGCGGAGGCAACTTGGGTGATCCTTATTTTGGCACCTTGTTATTTGATTTTTTTTTTCCTGGCTGCTTGTAATATTTTTCCTTAATCTGATAGTTCTCAAATCTGGCTACAATATTCCTTGGAGTTTTTATTTTAGGGTCATTTTCAGAAGGTATTCAATGAATTCTTTCAATGCCTATTTTACTTTCTATTTCTATTACTTCTGGACAGTTTTCTTTGATGATTTCTTATAAAATAGTATCTAAGCTCTTTTTTTTATCATAATTTTCAGAAAGTCCAATAATCCTCAGATTATCTCTTCTAGATCTATTTTCCAGGTCTGTCATTTTTCCAAGTAGATATTTCATGTTCTTTTTCCAATTTATCATTATTTTTGTTTTGTTTAACTGATTTTTGTTATCATTAGTTTCTATTTGTTCAGTTCTGATTTTTAATGAATTATTTTCTTCATTAGCTTTTTTTTTTTACTTCTTTTTGTATATGTCCAATTGAGATTTTATATGAATTGTTTTGGTCTACGGAATTTTTTTCCATTTCACTAATTTTTTTTAATGAATTATTTTTTTTCCCAATTCACAGATCTTACTTTCTTGCAAATTCTTTGTCTTTTCCAATTCACAAATCCTACTTTCTTTTGAATTTTTTATGTTTTCCAATTCACAAATTTTACTTTTCTGAATTTTTTTTTTTTACTTTTTCCTAATCACAAATTCTCTTTCCCTGCATTTCCTGGGAATTTTTTACCTTTTCTAATTCAGCTTGCAAAGCTTCTCTTTCCTTTCCCCATTTTTCTTCTAATTCTCTTTTGAGACTTTTATTGGTCTCTTCTAGGAGAACATCATGTAAAGGGGGCCAGGTAACATTCCCCTTTGGGATATTGTCTAGAGAATGCTTGCTATTTGTCTCCTCATGTTGGCAAACCTGCACTTTTTTGTATAGAAGCTATTGATTGTCCTTTGGATTTTTTTTTTTTTACTCATTTGTAAAAGCCTTTAGGGCCTGCCTTCAGGGCAAGGGGGTTACCAGCTTCCTCTGCAAAGTAGGGAAAAATGTAAACAGGCTGCAAGCAGAGAGGTATGGGACTGCTCTGGGTAAAAGTTCCCCCTCCCCCAACCGGAAGTGATTCAGCACTGGCTAAGCTACAGAACTACCCAGTGGAAATCCCCGCTGTGTGGTTTAGCAACTGCCCTAAGGCTAGAGACTAAGCAGTGAAAGTGCCACTACCTGAGGCTAAAGCCTCCTGTGGGGCTGTGGGTATTAGTGGCTGACCAGTGAATAGTCCTGTTCAGACCAGAAGTGTCTCTGCCCAGAAGCAAATCACACTGCAAAAGTTCTATTGCCCCAGGCCGAGACACCCACTGTGCAGATTAGAGGCTGTCCTGGGCTGTGCCCCCTGCTGTGCAGGTTTACAACTGTCCCAAGGAAAAGCCCCTTACTGCAGGTTAGGGCTGCGACCTTGTACTGTTATCTGTACTATCACTTCTGGTTTTGGTGTGTACAGCTAGACCCTGTTAGGTTCTGGCATTCTGCTGATCTACTATTTTGCAGAGCAATCAGTCTATGCCAGTGTAATCTCTTTAATTTTTTGACCACAGAGACCACTCCTGCCCTGTCTGCACAATATGCTCGCCTCTAGTTCTCTCCCTGCTTGCACTGATCTTCTCCCAGGATTCTTAGGATAAACCTTTTCTGATGAAATTCCAGATTATCTTTGGCTGGTGACTTCTTGTACTTCTAGTCTTTGTGCGTTTTACCAGTCAAGCATTATTTTTGAGATTGAATTTAATGTTGGTTGTGAGGGTATGAGAGGAGCTTAGAAAGTCGTGTGTGCCTTCTCAGCCATCTTGGCTCCACCCGACTAATTATTTTCTTTAAAAAGTCTTAAATCTTTTAAGTTTGATATTGTAATATAATCAGCCAGTTAGATCATTCAACAGTTAATGAAAGATTTACTTAGCAATAGTAGGAGTATATTCAACCCTGATAAGTATTCAACTGAGTGAAAGTCTCTTGCCTAAATCATCCATCATTTTTTCACCAAGCTAGCCACAGCATTATTTTGAAATTGCTATGCAGAATTCATTATTTTGTACTAAGGTAATCAGGTAGTGATATCAACTACATGAGTTTTTTAAATTTTTTTTAAATTTTGTTTTCCAATTCGCAAAAATGCTGTTAATATTTTTAAGATCCCAAGCCTAACTTCTAAGTATTAACCAAGTTTTCTAACCATATTCTCTGACTTAGTCACATTTTCCCTATAGGTCTCAGTTTCAATAATTGAAAATAAGAGAGCTAGACTAAATGGCCTCTGAAGTCCCTTCTGTCTGTCTATATATACTTTATATGAGTCATGTTAGTATAGTTCTGAATATGGGGTTCATTAACTTTTAATACACATACACATAGATCTGTATGTATATATATATGTGTGTGTGTGTGTGTGTGTGTGTGTGTGTGTGTGTGTTTATATATAGAGAGATACACAGAGAAAGAGAGGTAGAAAAAGACAGAGAGAGGGAGAGAGAGAGATTGATTTCACATGACTGGTTTCCTTTATATACTTATGCATTTGATTTTGTGGATTAAAAATATTTTGAAAAAAGATATATAGACTTTTCCATATCATAAAATGTTTTTAATGTTAGGAACCTCTGGTTTAGAAATAGAAAGTTGGCAACTATGTGGAAGATGTATTAGAGAAGAGAAAAATTTGAGTTAAAAGAATTAAGAAACTATTGCAATAGTCCAGGTGAGAGAAGAGGAAAGTCTAATCTAGGACACTGGTTCTAAGAATAAAGATTAGGTGGTGATGATGGTATTGGTGGGAACAATCAGTGAGATATTGAGTTAGCATCTGTAAAATCTGGCAGTAGAATAGAATAAAAGTGTGAAATATTTGGCCCCTGGGACTCACAACATGTTCAAATGCTGCCAGAATCAGGTTAAGATATGATTGGAACATATTTAACAAAATTTTTAAATATTGCAAAATATGAATAATTTTACATTTTAAAATTAAGTTAATGTACATTGTGCAAAGATTATTTTGTATGGATTAATCACACCCATTTCTATGAGTTTTACATAATGAATTAGAATACCACAGTGAAAAAGAGAGCACAGTAACAAAAGCCTCTTTTTTAATATTTATATTTAATTTGTCAGTAATCCTGAAAAGTCTGAATTTCCATTCTCAATTTCCATTGTCTCATCACCTTATACATGGATGACTTCAATGAATTCCTAGTTTGTTTCCAATCATCCTATTTATTACAAATGGTATCCTTCCTTCAAATAACTATTAGACAAATCTTCTTAAAGCTCCCTTTCTTATGAAATTATTACTCTGCTTGAGAAACTATTATGACCCTCAATTGCTTAACATGTAAAGTAAGAAGTTGTTTGTCTATTCTTCAAGATCTTATATTTCTATCCAATTTCTCACCTTTTTTCAAAAATATTCATTTTTATTTATCTATCATTTCTCTACTAATTATTGGCTGAAGATAAGGGAAAAATAAACACTTTAAAGAAAATGTATATGAATCATAACATCACAGAACTAAAGAAATAGATCAGAAAGGGACTTCATAAACTATGTAGTCTCAATTTTATAGTTGAAAAAACTGAAATAGATCCAGATGCTGCTGCCACCACTGCTGTTCCTATTAGGGAAAAGGAAAAAAAATAGTGTTAATTAAGCACCTGAGCCTTGAAGCTATAATGGCCAAATATAAGGCTGCTATTTTTATTTCTAGTGAACAGTTAGCAGAAAAAATAGAAAAATATAGAAAATAGAAAAAAAAATTAGTCTGAGAGATGTACTATTTTATCACATCAATATCACATTGATACAGTGCTAAATGAGGAAAAAAAGGCTGTGTCGTCTGGAGGCTGAAGAAACCATGAACCTGGTTGTGTGTGTAACAATTAGCTGATCAAGAAGGTCTGTGTGAAGTGCAGCACAAATGACACTATAGGAGACCTGAAGAAACTGATTGCGGCACAGAGCGGCACCTGTTGGAGCAAGACCATCCTGACAAAATGGTACAGAATCGTGAAGGATGATGCTTCCCTGAGTGATATGAGATCTATGATGGAATGAACCTAAAGCTTTATTATCAGTAGGAGCAGCAGGCCTGCCAATTATGCAGACCCCACCCCTACCCCCAAATCCACATTTTTTTTTCTTTCTTTCTTTTTTTTTTTTAATAACTTTTTATTGATAGAACGCATGCCAGGGTAATTTTTTACAGCATTATCCCTTGCATTCACTTCTGTTCCAATTTTTCCTCTCCCTCCCTCCACCCCCTCCCCCAGATGGCAAGCAGTCCTTTACAAGTTGAATGGGTTGCAGTATATCCTAGATACAATATATGTGTGCAGAACCGAACAGTTTTCTTGTTGCACAGGGAGAATTGAATTCAGAAGGTAGAAATAACCCGGGAAGAAAAACAAAAATGCAAGCAGTTTATATTCATTTCCCAGTGTTCTTTCTCTGGGTGTAGCTGCTTCTGTCCATCTTTGATCAATTAAGGCTCTCTTTATCAAAGAGATCCACTTCCATCAGAATACATCCTCAAACAGTATCGTTGTTGAGGTATATAATGATCTCCTGGTTCTGCTCATTTCACTCAGCATCAGTTCATGTAAGTCTCGCCAGTCCTCTCTGTATTCATCCTGCTGGTCGTTCCTTACAGAACAATAATATTCCATAACATTCATATACCACAATTTACTCAACCATTCTCCAATTGATGGACATCCTTTCATTTTCCAGCTTCTAGCCACTACAAACAGGGCTTCCACAAACATTTTGGCACATACAGGTCCCTTTACTTTCTTTAGTATCTCTTTGGGGTATAAGCCCAGTAGAAACACCGCTGGATCAAAGAGTATGCACAGTTTGATAACTTTTTGAGCATAGTTCCAAATTGCTCTCCAGAATGGCTGAATGTGTTCACAATTCCACCAACAATGTATCAGTGTCCCTGTTTTACCACATCCCCTCCAACATTCCCCATTATCTTTCCCTGTCATTCTAGCCAATCTGATAGGTGTGTAGTGGTATCTCAGAGTTGTCTTAATTTGCATTTCTCTGATTAATAATGATTTGGGGCATATTTTCATATGTCTATAAATAGTTTCAATTTCTTCATCTGAGAATTGTCTGTTCATATCCTTTGACCATTTATCAATTGGAGAATGGTTTGATTTCTTATAGATTAGAGTCAATTCTCTATATATTTTGGAAATGAGGCCTTTATCAGAACCTTTGATTGTAAAAATGTTTTCCCAGTTTCCAAATCCACATTTTTATATCTTGTTAATAAAAGTAATTTAAATGCTAAAATAAATTCAATACTCTGTATTGAAGGTAAGATTTGAATCTAGCTTTGGTGGCTCCAAAGACTGTGTGCTTTTCCCATGTCACACTTTTATTCCTATGTTCAATGGAATTTGCTTAAAGTGGAATTAATTTAGTGGAAAAAGAGAAAGGAGATTTAAAAAGCACAACCATTGATAGAATGATCTGTGCTGGCCACCAAACAACAAAGTACATATTGGTTACTTTTTCCAACAAGAATTAGCTTAGGAAAATAGAAAAGAAGCTGTTATTCACTTATATAAGAGAAGCAATTGCAGGTTAAAAAAAAAGTTGAGGAATAGATATTATTGCTCATGTTTAATCATAAGATATTTCTGAATGTTGGGGATTAATTTCTATCAATAAAGATTTAGTATAAAATGTAAGGGTTGCATGTATTCTAGACCAGGGCACCAGTCCTTATGTCATCTAGCTGCCCATATGCATTATTACTATCTAAATCCATGTCTATATCTATATTATAGCTACATCTATATCTCTCTATATTCATGAAGTAGGATTGTGCTGTTTATCTAGGAACTCTTTCTTAGAAATAAAACCAACATTCATACATAAAGTAAAATAATACACATTCTCTATCTATCTATCTGTTTAACTAAGTAACTATCTACCTATATATCTACCCCTCTACCTATCTATCTTTTGACATGATTTCTCCTGCCTTCCAATCCATTTCCCTATTCTTTACATCCCATGGCATCATCATCATCATCATCATCATCCTCATTGTCATCATCACAACACTGAATGAATAATGAGCAAAAACTGAGAATCAAGAGTAAAATAATTTAGAGTAAATAATGAAAAGGAAATGGTATGTGTCTTAGAGAAAATTATATTATTTTATGCAAATGTTCTGCCAATCCTTCTGTCTCAAATTATCAAATTAGATTTGTTCTTTGCCTTTTCGTTTTAAAACAAAACATTTTCTAGGTATAAGCTGTTAATCATTTCAGCTGTGCTATAAAGCTGTCATCATTTGATTTTATTTTAGTGGAATTTTTTCTTTTGTAGTTTAGTAAAAAATGAATTTGGTGGCATAGAATGTAGTCTGTGAATTAATAATTGTCAAAATATGAGCAGCCAGTGGGACTTTGGAGCAGCAATTTGTACCTCTGTCCCAATGCCTATGAACCTACTTTGTTCTATACTATAAAAAGTCTTGCATGTGGAAGAGATCATGAGAAATGTGAATAGGATTTTTGACTTAGACATATAAACTTGAGCAAATTCTTGACAATGACAGGATTATCAAAGGGGTATGGCATCCAGCTGGGCAGAATATTCTGGCCAACCACACAGCCAACTGATCCTAAGGCAGTCCCATGGAAGCCAACATAAGCAGTGTCAGTGCCAGGCACTTTCCATAGTAAAACTGGCCTAAGATCCAGATGCTGCTGCCACCACTGCTGTTCCTGTTAAGGAAAAGGAAAAGAAAAGAGTGTTAACTAAGCACCTGGGCCTTGCAGCTGTAATGGCCCACTATAAGGCTCTTGTTTTTTATTTCTAGTAAATAGTTAGCAGGCAAAAAAATAGCCTGAGAGCTGTACTTCTTTGTAAAAAAAAAAAAATGACTAAGGCAAAAAATTCACGGTTATTAGTTGTCTCTTTATGATGCAGAAAAAAAGTGTCTCCACTCATATATTTTTGGGAGCCAGTCAGTTTCAACCCATCCCCCAACCAACCCTCCCAATCAAGACCTTGCAGTTATAGCTGTTATACTTCTTATCCTTTGGCCTATAGTAGCAGAATCTCACCTACTTTAGTTGATGTTGAATGAAATTCAAGGGTTGAATGAAATTTGAGGACATAACTTGGCACATCTAGTCATACAGAAGCAGTAAATCCTCTCAGAGTACAGGGGAGTAGCACATTCAAGGTTGACCAAGAAGACTAATGTTGGAAAACAAGAGCATTATGGGAGAAATCAATTTAAGAGCTTTTTATTTCAATTTCAGTTGAAGATTACATCACAACTCTAGATTAAGAGATGAATTTTGATGGTGTGTTTCCACCTAACATCAATGTTCCATGTAATTGTAAATTACAATTTTTCCTCTTAACTCATTATTTTGATAAGTGTAGACAATTGAAGAAGAGAAGGACCTAATTGTTAAATCCATTTTGAGGGGAAGAAAAAGAAACTAAGATAATGTTTGTCTTAACATGGTTCTTGAGTTGTTTAACTTTGGCATGCAACTTGCAAACTCAATAGATATTCAAATTATTATGGGAAGATAGGTAGATAGATGAATAGATACTTGATACATAAATACACATATAAATGGATAGACAGACTGATGGATAGATAGAAATCACTAGATTATCAATGAGTATTCATTAATGACTTATAGTATGCTATGCACTGTTATAAAACTGCGGATGCAAAGAAAACCAAAAGCAGTCCCGGCTTTCAAAGAGGTTATATTCTATTGGGGAAGAAATAATTAAGTAATTAGGTACATAGATGTATGACAATAGTAGCCAGATTTGTTCAGGGCCAAGCAAAACCACATGCAGAGAAAGACACATAAATTGAAACTTAGAGGAGGGTAGGCAAACTAGAAGGCAAAAAGAAATAAGGGAGAACAATAATGGTATAAAATAAAGAAAATATAAAAGCCTGAAGATGGGAGATGGAGTGTTTTGTTCTAGTACTAGTAAATAAACTAGTGCTGTCCTATTGTATAATGGAGAAAAGTAAAGTATTAAATATCGGAAAGATAAATATAGACCAGGTTATAAAGTGCTTCCAATATCAAATGGAAGAGATTAAATTTGGCCCTGAAAGTTATAGGAAGCCATTATACCTCACAGAACTGATTAGGGACTAATGATATGGATGATATGTTCAGATATAGAATTTGTAAAAAATAATTTGATAAATGAGTGGAAAATGGATTGGAGTGAGTAAAGATAAGGCAGAGACCATTTATGAGGGTATTGCAGTCATTTAGGGGAGAGGTAATGAGGGTCTGATCTAGAACTGTGGCTTTATGATTAAAAATATAGATAGAAGATTGAAATCACAGATATATGTAATGTACATATGCATATACACAATATATGTATGCATATACATTGTTTACACACATATATTGTGTTTTTATACATGTATACAATCTGTGTATAAACAATATCTATCTACCTATATGTATGCATATATGTGTGTGTATACACATACATACATACATGTGTGTCTGTGTGTATGTGTTAAATGTTGGGGTTGAAAGGAGTAGGCATTATTCTGAAAGAACCTGAGATTTTGTCTCACTGAGAAACTTTCCTTATAGAATTTTTTGATACATTAAGTGAGCAAAAAATATCTTATTTGATACCTTCTCATCAGTCTTAGAGAATCACCTGATGAACTAAAGATAAAATGTCTTATCCAAGTACACACAACCAGTATATATTGAGGGTGATACTTAAACCCAAATCATTCTGGTTCCAGAGTCTGGTTCCAGACTCTATATCCATTAAATTTTTTGATCATGGAAAAAATTACAATTTACAACTTTTTCCTCCTCTTCCTCCCTCTCCTGCTCCTCATGTTCCTCCTCCTCCTCTTCATCTTTTCCTCTTCTTCTTCCTCCTCTTCCTCTTCTGCTTTTTCTTTTTGCTTCTTCACCCTTTTTTCTTTCTCCTTCTTGTTCTTATTCTTATCTCCCTCATCTTCCTCTCATATAAACTTCTCATCCTCACTTTTCCCCCCATTTCTACCAATAAATAGAAAAGAAAATCTCTTTTTTTCCTAAAATAAAAAGAGAAATAAATAAGCATAGTGAAGATGGGACAGGTTCCAGAGTGCTGTCAATTTCAGGAGAAATTGATAAAGGTCTTTAGGAAAAAAATGTTGATTTTTGTCATGAAATTATGCAAACATATGAACAACAATAGCATAGTATAAGCAACAATGGGTAGACTGTTAACTGTATAATTGTATTAAACTTCCCAATCAATGAGATCCTAGACCAATTGATCAACTAAGAGAGTTTAAAAAAGCATAGCATTCTTCAGTGAGTACATTGGCAATAAGCTATCTTTTCTATGTTGTGATGGCATTTATTTCTAACTAACCCTTTATGTAAATTAATATGCCTATTTAGGAAATAATATTTTCTTTCAAGGAAACATCTTCCCCAAATGCATTTAAGTACAAATATGATTTGCTTGACTGGTGAATAAATCATTTGTTTGTTGTGGACAGATGGAGTTTTGACTGTAACAGCTCAGCAGTTGTGAATGTTGACAGCAAATGTTGACTCAAAATGTTGAATTTCTTTTTATTCCATTTTGTTCACACAATTCAGCAGTCTTCTAGCTTGATTTATTTAATGATAATTTAACATGCTGTGAAAATCTGTCTGGGACTGTTTCCAAAGTCAAAACAGAAAGTAAAGTTAATAACCCCATAAGCAGATGTTTTTGGAGCTGAAAAAGTCATTGCCTGCTGAAAAAAATCTGTATTATAAGTAGAAATGGGTCAACAATGTTTCAACCAGTAAGATCTTGTTTTTGCTATTATTGTTCATTTCTTTCTTTTTTTCTCTCTCTGAAATTTCATATTAAAAAAAGAACCACATAGAGGTACAATTCTTGTAAGATACTTAAAGATTTGGCCTACAAGGTACAATCCCCTAAATTTTAAAGATGAGGAAATAAGCCAAATAAATTAAGTGACTTGCCTATGGTAACCACAGGAAATAAATGAGAAACCTGGGATTTGAACTCAGGAATTCTGACTCCAAATTGAGTACTTTCCTCCCTACCCCCAGTTAATTATTCTTTACAATAATCCATGTAATTCATTTCTACTCATGTTGATATTCTCATGCTTGTGGGATGATAGGGAAAGCCACTGTGCAATGACTTTCAGGAGAACATATCCCTTTGAGCCAGGAGAAGACATTTCACATCATTAAAGGAGGCCCCCAGCCTCAAAAGCTGCAACTATTACATTCAACAGTCCTTGGACAAATCAGCCATTTTATTTAATTACTGACATAATTACAATCATGATTGGGTATTAAAATATCAGGAAGCCAAGCAAAGTATTTAAATAGAAATAATTGGGTATTTAGAAGTAGTAAAAAGAACCAGTTTTGTTTTCAAAGGTGTTCTGTAAAGGTATAAGCATACTTTTTCTTTTCTTGACAGAGAGACTTTTTAAGTGTTGGGGGAATACAAATAATGGCTTAAATATTACAATCCATTGAGTCACATAAAACACACCTATTGAAAAGAATAATATGCATAAAGGTGGCAGGTTATACATAATTTGGATACAACACTCAATAAAGTCTCCCCCACACTGATATCTTATTTTTCTTTTTTGTTTTGATTCTAGAATAGAATAGTAAAGATTGATAGTGGAGTGGTCTTGGCAGGTGTGCTGTAATCAGATGCCATGTGCAAAAAAAGTAGCATCTCACCAAAAGTAAAATTATGTGTAACTGGCAGCACCCATTGAGAATAAATAGGAGGAAAATGGTAGAGTCAGTAATTGGGTGGTCATTAAAATGCCCTCAACATTCTGTTCTACTCGAAGTTAAAATTCCAAAATCTGCAATTTTTTGAAAATACATTTGTGAAAAGCCAGGGGCTTTGTCAATTTTCTCTCTCTCTGTGGCCTAGACTCCATATTTTTAAAAAAGATAGACAGGTGTACTATGGAAGTACATTTGACAAACATGGTCAACAAGTACCATTTTATAAATAAGATTGATTGATGGCCATGTAGTACTTGTCACTAATTACTTCATTACCATTAAATAAACTTTAATCACAGAAAGATATAGTATATAGACAAACATTATAAAATTAATATACACATGCATATACATTAATAGGTATATAAATACACACATAAAAATATGTACTTGTAAAATGAATATGATGTACATTTATTAAATAAAATAAATTTGATTGTAATTTAGAAGTATATTATAGTATAGTATATTGAATTTTATACTATTACATTGTTTCAAAGAAAATCCATCATGATATTATATTTTATTACCTTTGTAATCATATGTAATTCAATGAATTTAAAAACATTTAGTAAAAGACCTTAAACTTCACTAATATCTGTACCAATATGCAGAAATAATTTGAATGATTGTTCTTAAATATTAGTTTATAATCCATGTATACTTGTATACTTTTTATATGCATGGGTGCAGTCAATACAGGTAGACCTTAATAAAGTATTATTATTGAATGAATTATTATCATGAAATAAATTATTATTATTGATAAATTTACTAAGCTCCTATTATATAGAAAAATCTGTGCTAAGTATACATACACAAACACAGATGTCTCTCTCTATATATATATGTATATTTATATTAATATCAAGATGTATTCACATACATATGTTTATGTTAATATTAACATATATATGTGTGCATGTGTGTGTATATATATAAAACATAATAATCAAATATTTTTAAAATTAGAGATGGAAGGGACCCAGCAGTGAATCAGAGAGCCAGCAAAATGTTATTTTATAAAATATTATATTTTATGATATATTTTATTTAAAAAGTTAGTATTTTCTTAAATATTGAAATGGATGAGAAAAAAAATAGGTTATCATTCATTACCTTACTAAGCTGTCCCAATACTACAGTTGACTTCATTTCACAAAGAAAGAAACAATACTATGAATTATTCTTTCATAATAGTTTTTCCACTTTATTACCATAATCATTTAAAAATTCTGTTAAGAATCCAGTTATGCTAAATGAATGATAATAGTCATATCATCAATGTTCACAAATGTTTTGCACATCTTAATTTATCTGTACAACTTTTTATTTTGTTATGGAGTGAAACTCCACATATCAATAGGAGCCAGCACCCTTTATGCAATTTGTTTTCTTAGCTGGTCTCATGGGGCCCTGAAAGGATAAGGGATAGATATGTAGGATTACAGAGGAAATATTAGCTCCAGGAACTGAATCCTGCTTTTCCTAATTTCTACTCCAGTAAACCAGGTTGGCAACCTGATTCTTACTCAACTCACACATTAAATCTGTTGTGGACTTTTCATTTCTGTCTCTAAATTTCTCAAAATATCCTTTTTTTTTCACTCACAGTGGCCATCCTAGATAAGGCCTTCATTGACCATCACCAGAATCATTGCAATTGTCTAAACATTTTCCTGTCTCAGCTGTTTCCCAACCTAATTTATATCATACCAGGTGCCAAAGCTCACCCCTCAACACAGAAAAGGCATTTCCTATTATTTATGATAAAATATAAACTCTTCCTTTTGGTGTTTCTTAATCCTTCCACTCCACTTAGCTGTTAATGTTTCCCTGTTCAATCTTTAGAAGGCACCTACATCTAACACAAGAATTGCTTCAAGAATATAGAAGCCATTACAATAATTTATTCTGCATCGAAATCAATTGAATTTGTCTTAATTATTTCTTATATTAAATTCACAACAAGTATTATATAGCTGATTTGAAGGCATCATTTGTACTGCACTTGGCACCAGTATTGTTAGTTTGATAGTCATAGTTTTCTCCTACATAAAATGGAGATAATATTTCCCCTAGCTACCTCACAAGGTTGTCTTTAAGTACTGAATGAGATAATGAATGTAAATTACCTTTTAATTGGAAAGTTCCATGTAAATAGGATCCATTGCTATTATCTATTTATACTCTGTACTTTTCAGGGTTTTTTTTTTTTTTTTTTTTAAAGAGAACTCAGCTTTTTAAAAGCAGGATTGAGCTGCACCACTATTTTTCAGGGTTCAATTGTTCTCTTCAAGCAACTGATCTTCATCTATGAAGACAGAAGTTATCTAACACAATTATACATCAGCCACAGTTTACAATGGGGTCTGTCTCTTCCAAAACAAAGTAACTTAATTTGAAACTCACTTAGACTATAAGTAATCTAGGGGAAATATGACCCCAAAGAGACAAAAGCAGGATTTTTATTAAAATCTCTGTGTGATTCTATGTCTATCTCGGAGTAAAACTATAGTAATACCTTCCTCAAACTAACTTTAGGTATGGCAGTGCTCCCACTGAAAAATTTCTGGAAGAGGAAAAAAAAAATTATTCAAGACATAATGTAGATATTAAGTACAAGTCAACTAATTGTTTACTGCATTTCATAGAGCCAAGGCATTGTAGAAGTCAGAGATTCTAGTAGGTGAAAATTAGGAAGCACAAATTACAATGATCAATCAGTAAACATTTATTGAGCATCTACAATTTACAAGGTACTGTGATAAATGCTTGGGATACAGAAAAAAAAAATAGCACTCCTTCATATACTTAAAAACACAGAGAGAATTCACACTATACTCATGCACATAGCCACATGTATATATTTCTTTCTCTGTCTCTGTCCATTTCTCTCTCTCTCTCTCTCTCTCTCTCTCTCTCTCTCTCTCTCTCTCTTTCTCTCTCTCTCTCTCTCTCTCTCTCTCTCTATATATATATATATATATATATATGCATATATATATACATACACACACATACATATATACACATATATATGTATATATATAGTTGAAATAATGAATGGAATGCTAATTTTTATTAGATTGCTAGAATATTGAGTTGTATATGTATACATATGTGCACACACCTCAATATTCTCCCAAATAAAAATATATGATAAATATTTATTTTATTATTTAAATTCATTTTCTTTATTATTTATATAATATTATACATATTATACAATATGATAAATAAAAATGAGCATTTCATTCATTGTTTCAACTAATAAGCAAATTTTCTGAGAAGGTGAACATTACCTTCCTCAGTCTACCAAAGGACTTTTCTGGCAAGAAAAGACTTTCCAAGAGTGAACAGGGAAGAAGCCTGAACAGAATGATATGGTCAATTTTACACTGGTATCTGAGAAAATATAGTGGAAGTACATAAAAAGGTACTGATGTAAGCTATGTTAAAGATGTAGAGTCTGACAAAGAGAAAAGAATGGAAAATTGGGTGTCTGTTCAAAATTAGAAGTTAAAATTATAAATAGATCTTTTAGTATTTTTCTAATGCTCAGAGAAGAGGGAAGAGATTTTAAATGTCTGTGCTAGTTACAGTCACCTATTTACTGAAAAGGAAACCAGAAGAAAATAACCACCATGGTAATATAATGTTAAAAATTTCCCTTAGGATTATAAAAACCTGAGGAAAAAAATCCAATCTTTCTCTACTCAAAAGAAAACCAATGTAAATGTTTTTAACCAATGAAATTATGGCATATATATAACTTGTTTGTCCCCTAAACTTAAGAGAACTAAATTGTTGTAGGTTGTGAATAATGAAAAAAAAAATCTCTACCTGCCTCTCATACATTGTTCTTTTATAAATGTTAAAAAAAAAAAAAAGAAAAAAAGAAAGTAAGAAAATAGTTTAGGGAATAAATCTATCAAATACAAGAAAGCTAGCATTCTTTTAAAATAAAAGATTGATATTTTGAATGATTATATTCTTTTAATGTATAAACATTACATTATATGAAAAATGTTTATTAGAATATTAAGGTTCAGTTAATCAAATAATGGAAGTACTTATTCAAATCAGTATAACTTATTTCCAAATGTGTTTACCAAAATAACTATCAACCATCCTCAACATCATCTGTTGTGCTCTTAATGCTACTAGCAAAGGTGAATTCTTGACTTAGCCCTTTCTCAAGCACCATCTGGAAGTCCATTTTCATCTTAGACAACCAGGTCATGCTAATTGACTCCTCTAAATAAATATAACCTGTTGGAATCCTTACTAACTGCTAACTAATTAGAGTTGATCTAATCTTACAAGAAGATTTTGGCCAGAACCTGAAACAAGGTACTAAGTAGAACTAATTAATACAAGGCTTGTGTTCACACCTTTACTCATTGGAGTCCACAAGTATGCTAGCTTCACAAAGTACACTTTCTAACTTCAAGGGAGTCCACACCTCCCTTAAAGCTCTTTGGGCCAGAGAGCACTATGGGAGAAAACCCATAATCCCATTCTCTCAGAAGAGTCAGATAAAAGGCCAGTGATGAGGGATCCATGGCAGAATACATTTTTTCCTTTTGGCTGGCTGGTGGCAGACGAAGAGTTTACAGAGGAAGAAGCTACGAGTGGAGAGTTCAGTGGACAACCAGATTCATCTTCATCTCACACCACTGTAGTTGGTGCCTGAGCTCCCCAGAAGGATACAAGAGAGACATTCCATCTCTGTGTTGGTTGGAAGCTGAAGAAAGCAGAGGCAGAGGCTGAAGGACAGAACCTTTGGATTTGGAAATATTCGGAGGGCTCTAAGCCTCTAAGCCTTGTGTTTTGAGAAGAACAAGAACTCCAACATTTGAACTCATAACAATAACCCTCAAATGATTGTTAAACAGGAATATGACTGAGAAAGTTCCATTTTAGGTCATAAAGAAATTTCTGACCCTGGAAAAATGCACATGAATTCTACAATAGGAAGTCACCAGTATCTGTACATAAGTAAAACTGTCAGATTCAAGTGATCAGGAATTTATTTTATTTCTTTACCATGTATAAAACCTGTACTAAATTGCCAGAAATGAGATGATGATCAATAACAAATGAAATTGACTCAGGATCCTTAGGCATGTGGGTGAGGATGTATTGTTCTCTTGTATCTGTTGTAATTGGAGTAGCTATTCTGAAAGCTAGGTAACACAGTAAATGACCACCATTATTAGAGAAAAAGAGATATTATTCCTATGAGGCCAAATCTTGAGCTAATAACATAAGCATGTAACTGTCCTTATTTAGCACCCAAATCAAAACTAATAAAAATGGTGCCCCATAAAAATCATGTAAGAAATTTATAAAAGTTCAATAAGAGCTTAAATTAATGGGAAATACTATAATAAGAATATTAACAGAAATAGAATTTTAAAAATATTTTGTGAGCAAGGAAAATACCTAAGAATCAAATATTCAAAGTGAATGGGAAAATTATAATAAGCAAAAGGAAAAGGTAGAATTCCTTATTTCTTTACTCTTTGCCAAGGAAGATGGTGTCCAAATGTTTAAATATAAAATGAAAATGATAAAATTGCTCATTTTTCATCACATCTGTGTTCCACTTCTGATTCTTTGGATTTCCTCATTATTTCCCAAAGCAAGCAACTTCTTCCCTCCCACAATACATTCTATTATGTGATATTTTCATCCATTAGAGTGTAAGGGTAGGAGTTGTATTTTTTACTTGCTTGTATCTATATTTCCAGCACTTAATATAGTACATAGTACATAATAAATGTTTATTAAATTCTTGTTGGTTCGACTTTTTAGTGTGAAATAGGCAGAGTATCTAGCTGAATGAATGGAAAACAAAAACAAACAAAAACTGTTCAAACACTACTTCAATTGGACAGACACACAAATATAAGTAAAGAAGACAATTCATGTATTCAAGGAGTTTAATACAACATACAAAGCAGAGCAGGATAGTGGAAATCAGTGACAAGGCTTAAAAGTAGCAGGGCAGAAACTTAAAACTACATTATAAAGCCGCGGTCATTAAAACCATTTGGTATTGGCTAAAAAATAGAGTAGTTGATCAGTGGAATAGATTAAGATCACAGGACAAAATAGGCAATAACTATAGCAATCTAGTGTTTGACAAACCCAAAGACCCCACCTTTTGGAATAAGAACTCACTATTTGATAAAAACTACTGGGAAAAATTGGAAACTACTATGGAAGAAATTAGGGCTCGACCCATACCTAACACCACATACCAAGACAAGATCTAAATGGGTTCAGGATTTAGACATAAACAGTGATATTGTAAGCAAATTGGAGAAACATAGGATAGTTTACATTTCAGATCTGTGGAGAAGAAAGGAATATGTGTCCAAAGAAGAAGTAGAGCTCATAATTTAATACCAGATATATAATTTTTATTATATTAAGTTAAAAAGTTTTTAGACAAACAAAATTAATACAGTCAAGATTAGAAGAGAAGTAATAAATTGGAAATCATTTTTACACTTAAGGGTTCTGATAAAGGCCTCATTTCTAAAAAAATAGAGAATTGACTCAAATTTATAAGAATCCAAGCCATTCTTCAATTGATAAATGCTCAAAGGATATGAACAGAATATTAGAAGGTTCTCTAAATCAATATTGATCAGAGAAATTCTAAATAAGACAACTCTGAGATACCACTCCACATCTGACATTGGCTAACATGATAGAAAAAGACAAGGACAAATGTTGGAGGGGATGTGGGAAAACTGGGACTCTCATCCATTGTTGGTGGGATTTGTGAATGGATTCAGGCATTCTGGAGAGCAATTTGGAACTATGTTCAAAAATTTATCAAACTGTGCATACCCTTTGACTCAGCAGTGTTTCTATTGGGCCTATATCCTAAAGAGATCTTAAAGGAAGGAAAATGACTCATTCGTGCAAAAATGTTTGTGGCAACCCTTTTTGTAGTGGCAAGAAACTGGAAACTGAGTGGATGCCCATCAGTTGGAGAACTGCTGAATAAGTTATGGTATATTAATATTATGGAATATTATTGTACTATAAGAAGTGATCAATATTTTTGTTTTTTGCTTGCATTTTGTTTTGTTTTCTTACTCATATACTTTATTTTTTGTTTTGATTTCTCTTGTATAGCAAGAGAATTGTATAAATATATTTACATATTGAATTTAACATATATTGTAACATGTTTAACATACACTGAATTGCTTGCCATTTAAAGGAGTGGGTGGGGAGAAGGAAGAGAAAATCTGAAACACAAGGCTAAGCAAGCATCAATATTGTCAAATTATCCATGCATGTCTTTTGAAAAAAAAAAAAAACTTTACTAAAAAATTACTAGAGCAGTCCATCAATTGGGCAATGACTGAACAAATTGTGGTACATGAAGATAATGGAATATTATTGTTCTATGAGAAATGATGAACAAGCTGATTTAATTTTTTTTAAATTATAACTTTTTTATTGACAGAACATATACCTCGGTAATTTTTTACAACATTATCCCTTGCACTCACTTCTGTTCTGACTTTTCCCTTCCCTCCCTCCACCCCATCCCTTAGATGGCAAGCAGTATTGTACATGTTAAATATGCTTTAGTATATCCTAGATACAATATATGTGTGCAGAGCCAAACAGTTCTCTTGTACAGGAAGAATTGGATTCAGAAGGTAAAAATAACCTGGGAAGAAAAACAAAAATGCAAACAGTTTACACTCATTTCCCAGTATTCTTTCTATGGGTGTAGCTGCTTCTGTTCATCATTGATCAATTGGAACTGAATTAGATCTTCTCTTTGTTGAAGATATCCACTTCCATCAGAATAGATCCTCACATAGTATTGTTGAAGTATAAATTGATCTCGTGGTTCTGCACATTTCACTTAGCATCAGTTCATGTAAGTCTCTCCAAGCCTCTCTGTATTCATCCTGCTGGTCATTTCTTACAGAACAATAGTATTTCATAACATTCATATACCACAATTTACCCAACCATTCTCCAATTGATGGGCATCCATTCATTTTCCAGTTTGTAGCCACTACAAACAGGGCCTCCACAAACATTTTGTCACACACAGGACCCTTTCCCTTCTTTAGTATTTCTTTGGGATATAAGCCCAAATAATAAATAATAAATTTGCTGGATCAAAGGGTATGCAGTTTGATAATTTTTTGGGAACAATTCCAAATTGCTCTCCAGAATGGTTCGTTCACAACTCCACCAACAATGCATCATTGTCTCAGTTTTCCCACATCACCTCTAACATTCAGCACTATTTTTTCCTGTCATCTTAACCAATCTGAGAGGTATGGAGTGGTATCTCTGAGTTGTATTAATTCATATTTCTCTGATCATTAAGGATTTGGAGCACCTTTTCGTATAACTAGAAATAGTTTCAATTGCTTCATCTGAAAATTGTTCATATCCTTTGACCATTTATTAATTGGAGAATGGCTGAACAAGCTGATTTTAGAAAAGCCTGTAAAGATTTACATGGACTAATACTGAGTGAAACAAGCAGAACCAAAAATACATTGTACACAATAACAGCAAGAATGTGTGATGATTCACTATGAAAGTCTTGGTTCTTCACAGTAGTTCAGTCATCTGAAGGAATCCCAATAAACTTTGAACAGAAAATGCCATCCACAGAGAAAGAACTAAGGAGACTAAAGCAAAATCAATACATGTTATGTTCACTACTTTTTTCTGTTTTTTAAAAAAATCTCTGTCATGGTTTTTCCTATTTGCTCTGTTTGTTATTTCCCAGAATAATTCATAAAACAATTTGTATTAAAAATAAATTACAAAAAATAACACTTTTTAAAAATTCATAGAACAAAAAAATAGCAAGACAGGGACATGGGAGCCTCGTGTCATGGAAGAGAAGATGAAAATTTCCTTATTGGGTACATAGAGAAAGAGTATATAGGTATAAGTTGACTGTGATGTGATGTCATTAAAAAAAGAAAATTAGAGATGGGAAAATTATTATATTAAGATAAGGGGAAAAGGAAAGTAAATTGGGAAAAATTATATCTGATGAAGAGGTGCAAAATAACTATTATGTCAGAGGAAAAAAGGGAAAGGGATGAAAATTATTCGAACATTAATCTCATTGAAATTTGGCTCACAAAGGAGATAACACAAACTCAGTTGGGTATATAAATTTATTTTAGCTATAAGGAAGTGGGAGGAAAAAGTAGAAACAAAAGAGAGAAAGAGGATAGATAGAATGCAGAGCAGAAGGCAAAACTGGGAAAGGAATAAAAAGGAGGAGAGAATGATAAAAGGGATCATAGACTGAGGGAGGTAGTAGTCAGAAGCAAAATACTGGTATGGAGGAACAATGTGGAAAATTATAAAAAGGGAAGAAAATAGGATGAAAGGAAATAGACAACTGATAATCACAAGTGTGAATGGCTATGGAATGAACTCTTCAGTAAGATGGAAGGACATAGCAGAGTGGATCAAAAAAAAAAAAACAAGAATCTTACATTATGTTGTTTATTTAAAAAACATATTTGAAGCAGAGAAATGCATATGGAGTAAAGGCAAAAGACTAGAGCAGAATGTGTTATTATTTCAGCTGAAGAAAAAAAATGGAGAGCAAACCCGATCTTATCTTAAACAAAGGACAAATAAACATGGATCTAATTTTAAAAGATAAGGAAGCTAATTACATGTCATTAAAAAGTATTATAGGCAACGAAGTAATATCAGTGCTAAACATATAAGCATCAAGTGGCATAGCATTCATACTTGTAGAGAAGTTAAGTGAGTTACAAAAATAAATAGACAGCAAGACTATATACTAGTGGGGAACCTCAACTTCCATCTTCTAGAACTAGATAAATTAAGGAAGGGAATAGGATTATAGAAAGATTAGATATGACAAAACATCTTGAGAAAACCGAATAGGAATAGAAAAGAATATACCTTTTCCTCAGAAGTATATGATACCTACAGGAAAAAAAAAAAAAAAAAAAAACCTGATCACATATTAAGATATACAGACCTCACAATCAAAAGAATGACTGAGATATTAAATGTATTCATTTCAAAATCATGTTGTAATAAAAATTCCAGTCAATAAAGGGCCAGGAAAAGATTGGCAAAAAATTAATTGAAAACTGAACAATCTAATACTAACGAATGAGTGGATCAAACAACAAATCATAGAAATAATCAATAATTCCATCCAAGAGAATGATAAAAATGAAACAACATAACAAAGCAGTTCTTGGGTGAAATTTCATATCTCTGGATGCTTACATGAATAAAATAAAGATCACATCAATGAATTGGACATGTAATCAAAAAAGCTAGAAAAAGAATACATTTTTTAAAACCCCATTAAAAATCCTAAATAGAAATTCTTAAAAAAAAAAAAAAAAACAACAACAATGGAGAGATTTTATTTTATTTTAAATTTCAATTTATTTTAATTTTATTTTTAAAAAGGAGAAAAAGAAAGGTCAAATTACCAGTATCAAAAATAAAAATAGTGGATTTACCCTAGTGAAGAGGAAATTAAAGCAATAATTAAGTCATTTTGTTCAATTGAATGAAAATTAAATCTGACAATACAAGAGAGCAGATGAATATTTTCAAAAATATAAATTGTAGAATTAATAAAGAGAAAACAAAATAAATAAGCCACTAATAAACTCCCTAAGGAAAAAAAAAACTTATGACTAGATGGATTTACATTTAAAGAACATTTAATTTTAATGTTATCTAAATTATTTGGAGAAAAAATCTTACAAATTATTTTTATGACACAAATATGATGTCATATCTAAACCAGGAAAACCCAAAAGAAGGAAAATTAGACTAATATCCATGATGAATATCGGTGCAACAAAACAAATAAAGTATTACTAAAGACATTGAAATAATAAAATATCACTAAAGACATTGAAGCAATTTTTCACCAGATTAATAAACAATGACAAGATGGTATTTACACCAGAATTGCAAAACTGGTGTAGCATTAGGAAACCTAAACTGTTTGAACATATCAAAAAATAACAAATCATATAATACTTAAAATAACAGAAATCCTATGATTATCTCAATAGATGCAGAAAAACCTTTTGGCAAAATTCAATATCCACTCCTATTGAAAACACTAGAGAATACAGGAATAAATGAAGTTTTCCTTGAAATTATAAGTATAATCTACCTCCAAACCAACATCAAGCATTATATGTAATGGTAATAAGCTAGAATCCTTCATACCATAAGATCAGGGGTAAAGCAGCGATGCCCAATATCATAACTATTATTCAATATTATACTAAAAATATTATCTTTAGCAAAATCAGAACAAGAAATTGAAGATATTTGAAAAGGCAATGAAAAAAAAAACTACCACTCTTTGAAGATGACAGATTAATATATTCAGAAAATGTTAGAGATCAACTTAAAACCTTAAAATAATTAATATCTTCAGTAATGAAGCAGGATATAACATAAATCTACATGAAGCATCATCATTTTTATATATTATTGACAAAGCTTGGTAGAAAGAAGTAGTACAAGAAATTCCACTTAAAACTACTATACATAGTATAAAATATTTACAATATACTTTTCAAAACCAGCCCAGGAACTATAAAAACACAATTCAAAACTTTTTTTTCCACAAAGGCCCAAATAATTGAAAAAATATAAATTGCTCATGGGAAGGTCAAGCTAATATAATAAAAATGATAATTCTATCCAAAAAATTTACTTATTTAGTGTCATACCAATCAAAATACCATTAATATTTTATAAGGCTAGAAAAAAAATAATAACAAAATTTACCTGGAAGAAAATAAAAGGTGGAGAATATTAATGGAAGCAAAGAAAAATGCAAAGGGAGGT
This sequence comes from Antechinus flavipes, assembly GCF_016432865.1. NCBI lineage: Eukaryota > Metazoa > Chordata > Mammalia > Dasyuromorphia > Dasyuridae > Antechinus > Antechinus flavipes. The sequence goes on along the minus strand of NC_067402.1, from coordinate 251,892,055 downwards.
GGCCTAGCTGTCCCAGATATAAAGTAGTAATTGTAAAGATTATTGTCTAAAAAAATAAAGTAGCAAATCAGTGGAATAGACTAGGTGTACAGGGCATAATAGTCAATGACTATAGTAATCTACTGTTTTTTAAATCTTAGATCTCCAGCTTCAGGGATAATTCATTATTTGACAAAAAATGCTGGGAAAACAAGAAAATAGTATGGAAGAAACTAGACATAAACCAGCACCTTATAACATTTACTATGTAGATAAAATTGAAACAAATGCATGATGCAGAAACAAAGCGTGAACATATAGGCAAATTAGAAGATCTATAAAAAAGGGAACATTATTAGCTCTATGGAGAAGATAATGATTTATAACCAAACAAGAACTAGAAATATGCATTATACAATGCAAAATATATAATTGTGACTACATTAAATTTTAAAAGTTTTTGTACAAACAAAATTAATGCAACCAAGATTGAAAGGTGATCAGAAAACTGATAAACAATTTTAAAGCCAATATTTCTGAGAAAGGCCTCATTTCTAAAATATATAGAGAACCATAATTTATAAGAAAGTCATTCCCAATTGATAGATGGTCAAAGAATATAAGTGGGCAATTTTCAGATGAAGAAATTAAAATTATTTATACTTAGTGAAAAAACATTCTAAGTTACTCTTGTTTGGAGAAATGCAAATTAAAAAAAAATTGAGGTACTCTCACATGTATCATACTGAGCTATATGACAGAAAAAGGAAATGATAAATGTCAGAGTGTATGTAGGAAAATTGGAACACTAATACCCTGTTGAAGGTGTGTGAACTGATCCAAACATTCTGAAGAGCAATTTAGAACAATGCCCAAGGGACTATAAAAGTGTGACTACCCTTTAATCCAGCAATACCACTACTAAATCTGTATATCTCAAAAAGATCACTTTTCTTTTCTTTTCTTTTCTTTTCTTTCTTTCTTTCTTTCTTTCTTTCTTTCTTTCTTTCTTTCTTTCTTTCTTTCTTTCTTTCTTTCTTTCTTTCTTTCTTTTTTTCTGAGGCAATCCAGGTTAAGTGACTTGTCCAGGATCACTCAGCTAGTGGAGTGAAGTGTTAAGTGTCTGAGACCAGAGTTGAACTCCGGTCTCCTGATTTCAGTGCTCTATCCACTGCTCCACCTAGTTGCCCCAAGATCATTTTTTAAAAATGGAAAAGTACACATGCAAAAATATTTATATTGACTCTTTTTGTTGTAGAAAGGAATTTTATATTAAAGGAAAAGCATCAATTGAAAGGAAAAGAAACCAAAAAGTAATTTGAAATTGAATAATCTTATTCTAAAGAATGAATAGGGGAAAGAGCAAATCATAGATATAATCAATAATTTCATCTAAGAGAATGACGAGAATGAGAAAACACACCAAAATTTGGGAGATGCAAATAAGGGTAAATTTTATACTTTTGATGCTTACTTACATAAAATAGAAAATGAGACAATCAATGAAATGGACTTGCAAATAAAATGTTAGGAAAAAAAACACAAATTAAAAATTGCAAATCAAATACCAAGCTGAAGTTCTAAAAATAAAAGTAGAGATCAATAAAATTAAAACTAAAAAAAAACTATTGAATTAATAAAGAAAACTAAGAATTGGTTTTATGGAAAAAACAAAAAAATAGATAATCATTTAGTTAATGTGATTAGAAAAAGGAATGAGGAAAATCAAATTGTTAGTCTCCAAAATGAAAAGGGGAAACTTTCCACGAATGAAGTGGAAATTAGAGCAATAATTAGTAGTTACTTTTCCCAACTGTATGCCAATAAATTTGACAACCTAAGTAAAATGGAGGAATATCTATAAAAATGTAGATTGCTCAGATTAATAAAGAGGAAATAAATTACTTAAATAGTCCTGTTTTAGCTGTTATCATCTCCCTCAAAAATGCCCAGGACAAGATAGATTTACATGTGAACTCTACCAAACATTTAAAGAACAGTTAACTGGAATACTATATAAACTATTTGAAAAAATGGGGAATGAAGGACTCCTACCAAATTCCTTTTTATGACACAGACATGGTACAGATACCTAAACCAGGTAGGAAGAAAACAGAGAAATAAAATTATAAACCAATCTCATTAATGAATATTGATACAAAAATCTTAAATAAAAAGAAATTCAAGGGAACTAATGAAAAAAAAAACCAAATGAAGATGATCTAGCTGTATCTATAGGCTGTATCTATGGGCATCCATTCATTTTCCAGTTTCTAGCCCAAATTCCAGCTTCTTGAATGAGAATTCACTATTTAACAAAAATTGCTGAGAAAATTGAAAAATAATATGTCAAAAACTCAGCATAGACCTATATCGCACATCCAATTCCAAAATAAGGTCAAAATGGTTACATGATTTGGGCATAAAGGACAATACCATAAACGAATTAGAAGAACAAAGGATAAATTACCTATCAGATCTTTGGAGAAAAGAGAAATTTATAAATAAAAAAAGAATTGGAGAACATTATGAAAGGCACAAATGGACAGCTTTGATTATATTAAATTAAAAAGTTTTTGCACAAACAAAACCAACAGAAACAAGATTAAAAGGGATGTATAAAACTGGGAAAAATCTTTACAACCAGTATTTCTGATAAAGGTCTCATTTCTAAAATATATAAAGAACAGTGTCAAATTTACAAGAATACAAGTTATTCCCCAATTGATAAATGATCAAAGATAGGAACAGACAATTTTCAGATGACAGAATTAAAACCATTTATAGTTATATGAAAAAATGGTCTAAATAACTATTTATTAGAGAAATGCAACTTAAAACAACTGAAGTACCACTTCACTTCTCAGATTGGCTAAGATGACAGCAAAAGATAAAGATAAAAATTGTCAAATGATCCAACCATTCTGGAAAACAATTTAAATCTATTCCCAAAGGGCTCTAACATTGTCCTAGCAGTGCCATTAGTGGGTCTATAGACAAAGGAAATCATAAAGGAGGGAAGAGGATCTACAGATGCAAAAGTATTTGTAGCTGCTCTTTTTGTGGTAGCAAAGAATTGGAAAAGAAAGGGATGTCCATAAATTGGCAAATGGCTGTACAAGTTGTGGTATATGAAAGTAAAAGAATGTTACTGTACTTTTAAAAATGATGAACAAGCTGATTTTAGAAAGGCCTGGAAAAGTTTACATGAACTGATGGCTGAGCAAAACAAGCAGAAGCAGGACTACATTGTATACAACAACTAAGCATGTGTGGTGATCAACTATGAAAGGCTTGTTTTTTCTCAGTGATTCAGTGATCCAAAGCAATCCCAAATAGACTGGACAAAAAAGATCACCTGAATCCATAAAAGAACTAAGAAGCCTGAATGTAAATCAATACTTACTATGCTCACCTTTGTTTTTTTTTTTTTTTTTTTTTTTCTTTTTTTCTATTTTTTCCCTTCTCCTATGTTTTTCCCTTTTGTTCTGATTTTTTCTTTCCCAAGATGATTCATAAAGCAATGTGTAGTTTTAAAAATAAATAAATAAAATAAAAACCTAAGACTAAATATGTGTATATTTATATACATACATGTATATGTACATAAATGTATACATATATATATATACACACACATAAACACACATAGACATGGAAACATTTATTAATAGATGACTTATAGGTACACACACGCACAGGTGCACACACACAAAAACACACATATACTGACATTGGAAAGCTTACAAGAAAATAAGACATTGTATAATTTTCAAGTTAAAAATTCCAAGTCTCTAAAATAAATACTCTCTTCTTTATTATATGCAATAAAACTACAAGTGCTGTTGACTGAACAATATTTTGGTATTTATGGTCAAATAATTCCCTATTTTCTCCTCAAATAACTTCAAAAAACAGATTTAGTGTTAAAAATTAGGTGCCATGACTTGGCAAGACAAGAGAAAAATATCTCTCCCAGTCAATATTTGCGATAATATGGATATTTGAATAACAACATAATTAATTAGACTGGTATTCCAGAGAGAACTTTCATGATGGGCCAAGTTTTCCCAAAATGTCTCTCCTAATGCCCTCCTTCCCTACTTTGTAATTACATCACTTTATTAATATTGTTATTTTTTCTTCTTCTTTTTTTTTAACTGTTATTTGGCAAGACCTGTCTATTCATGTGGCATCCTAGAAAAGGGAGGATGAGTTCTCAATTAGAGTCTAACGTCTGAATGCATAAATTGAATGCACATGTCTGTTTAAATGCTTAATTTGCCACATTACATTTGAGAAAAGTCTTTCAAAATTACTTAATGGAAATATATTTATCATAAATATTGAATTTATTTATATTGTCACAATCCTTAAAAATAAATTTAAGTAATCTTGTAATAATTTATAGAATAATTAAATTACTATGGAACTTTTCCAAACAAAACTAAAATTTCACTTATAAAATCATGGTTTAATAATGTATAATCTATAATCATCTTGCACTCTTCAATTCACCATTCAATTAAAAATGTTCATAAATTATCATTAAGCCAATAAATTGTTTATGTCCTATCTATTTTCTTCTCCTTGACTTCTAGAATATAATGACCTCCCATTGATTTTTTTGTCCCTCTGGAACCACTCTTTCTCAGTTTCCTTAGCAGATTCATTATCCACTTTCTTCCCTAATCCCAAAGTTCTGCCATTCTTTCTCCTTCCTTTATTATATATTATTTAATGATCTTATCTATTACCATAATTTCAATTTTATTTTCAATATATACTCAAAGTATAAATATCCAAATAGATCTGATTGCTACTTAATTAGGTACTTTCTTGTCCCGACCATATAACTTAGCTATTTCTTGTCCGTATTTTTGTCTCTTCTGAGCTACTATTTCACTTTGTCAAATGATTACTGAATATATGGACATGAATGTTTTTGTACTAGCAGTTTCTTCCCAATTAAATTAGAATTTCACATAATTTAATCAATCAATTCCTTTGTTGTTGAATCATTTTAGTCATGTTTGATTCTTCACTACTCCCTTTGGGATTTTCTTGGGAATAATACTGAAGTAGTTTGTCATTTCCTTCTCTAGTTTATTTTACAAATGAGGAAATGGAGGCAAATAGAATCAAGTGAGTTGTCCAGTGTCACACAGCTGGGAAATGTCTGAGGTCAGATTTAAATTCAGTTATGTGAATCTTTTTGGTTCCTGGTCTAAAACTCTATCTACTCTATTGCATAGAAAATTCCCAAGGCCCTACTGTATGCCAAATATTCTGTTTGGTGTTGAGAATATGAATAAAATAATTGAAATAATTAAATTCTTAAGGAGTATAAGCTTCCAGGGCAGAACCAACAGAGCAGAGAAGAGACACATCCTTATCTGAGTTCTCTCTGATGTCCCTCAGAACAATACCAAATCAAGCCTCTGAACTGGTTTTGGACCCACAAATATTTGTAGCATAACAAATTTCCAGCAGAAGATATTTTGGAAGAACTTCAGAAAAGGTCTGTTTTAATTGGACACAAGGGAGGTGACCGAGCACAGATGCAGTGCAGGGACCTATGGCCATGTGAGATCCATACTGCTACAGCAGCATTGGCTACCCTGTGCTGATTGCAAGCCAGTGGATAAACACATTAGCTGTGAGACATCCAACACAAATTCAAAGGACAGGTAATGAGCTTCTGAATCCCAGAATAACATGGGACTTGGCCACACTCACCCCAGCACCGGAAATCAGCAACACCGCCCCTAGGCAGATGCTGTCACCTGTGGAGGAAGCTTGTTCAATCTCTCCTTACACCTCAACCTATTAAAAATGTGCGAAGAAGAAGAAGAAGAAGAAGAAGAAGAAGAAGAAGAAGAAGAAGAAGAAGAAGAAGAAGAAGAAGAAGAAGAAGAAGAACTCTGACCATAGGAAAGCTTTTATGGAAAAGAGAAGAACCGATTTCAAACCCTGAGGATTCTAAAAGGAAATTTTCTCCAGATGAACCCCCAAAGGGTAATATGAGTTGGTTCCTATCTCATGGGGCTCCCTTGTGAGAATTCAAAAAGGATCTTAAAATAGTTTGAAGAAAAATGGGGAAATGAAATGATTTATTTTTATTTTTCTCTTGACTTCCGCTGCCAAAACTTGTATCATATTTATTTATGTGCATTCATATTTATAATGGATTATAAATTTATAAGTACATTTTAAGGGCTGAGATAGTTTTATCCATATCTTTGTATACCCCTCACTTAATGAAACATTTCACACATAGCAGGGACATGTTAAGTACTAATTAAAGTGTTTTTTTACCCAGAGTGAGATGCTATTTTAGAAATGATAAATAGTTCAAATCCCTTGTTTTACCAATAGTGAAACTAAATTCCTAGGATTTTAATTGACTTGTCAAGGGTTAAATAGGCAAAATATTTGAGATGCAAGGACTAAAGTTTATTTCTTTAAATCTATAGTTAGCATTCTTTTTTGTCTCTATGACTGATGATTCCTTGAATTGAATTAAACTATTGGCTCGGAGGGAACAGTTAAACTGCAGAATGGATAAAATGGTAGACTGCAGTCAGGAAGACTCATTTTGTGAATTTTACTCTGAGTTTAGACTATTAATAGTTTTTTTTGTTTGTTTGTTTGTTTACTATTTGCCTCCATTTCCTCAAATATGAGTTAGAGATGTCAAATTACTCCCATGCTTTTAGAAGAAAATCCTTACTGGGATCTTGCAAAGAGCAGAACAATCTGACTATATGGAATAAATCATCATTAAAAATTAATCCTTTGGAGAACAACAAGAAGATGGCATATTAGATGTAGCAAACCAGCCAAAGTCTCATAACTTCCCCCTCCAAATTATTATAAAAATACTTGTCAAATAAAATTTTGGAGTGGTACAGTCAACAAAATATCAGACTGAGATATTTTTTCCAGCCTAGGAAAATTTAAGGAGTAGGCAAGAGAGGTCTGTGACATTGGGGTTGGAGGAGAAAAAAACACACTCTAGAGCAAAGTTCCATAAATTGTGGGACTTAACTTCATTATGGAGATAGATAATTGAATATGGGAGCTGTGAAAATTTTGGCAATAATAAAAGGTTTCTGAACACACAATAACCAAACTCAAATACAAAATGAAGCCAAAGTGTTTTTGGTAACATTGGATCATGCTACATTATGCAAATTCACTGCAGTCTTGATTCTAAACCCACAACAGGCATATTTTGCACTGTGCATGCTGCCTCTCCATGCAACTTAAAGGTATGCTAAAAAAATGCTATATCTTGCCTCAAATTCAAGACTATTTTATGTTATGAATCTCAATGTTTTGCTCTACATACAAAGTTTTCTGTAATTAAATACAATAATTTAATTACAGAAAAGAAAGACTTTTAATATTTTTCTACCATCATTCCTTCCACATCAGTTTCAAATGAATATGTTTGGATTGCATTATGTTAGAATATTAGATTTTAAAGTTTGCTGATATCTCTTTTATAGAAATATAATTGTTTATTGCAGGAAACAAAGACAAAAGCCTTTTAATAATATTTCTCTGTATGTGTCTATAAGTATAAACATCAATCTTTTTAAAATAAAGTCCAAAAATTCTAATTCCATAAAATAAGCTAGAATTTGTTTGAAAAAATATTTATTTACATTTTAGAACATATATTTATTAATAATCCCCTAAATTTAGACAGAAGAAATAAAAAATACTAATAATGCAGCAAGAGTCTTCACTTCCATGTTGTAGTACACCTACTACATGTTGTAGTACAGTTGAGAAGAAAAAGAAAATATATCAAATCATTTTGCAATATGGATTTACTTCTAATAATGACAATGGGGTGGAAAATTCTCATTGTTTAATTTGCAATGAAGTTTTGGTTGCAGAGAGCATGAAATCAGACAAACTAAAACAACATTTTAATACCAAGCATGTAACAATAAGCCAACCAAGCAATAAGCCAAAGGGATATTTGAAAAACTTTTAAATTTTTCTAATAAAAAAAAGCAATATTTTGAAAAATGTCTTACTGTCAACAAAAAGTATGTAGTTGCATCTCATGAATCTTCTTATTTAATTGCAAAGACTAAAGAAGTCCTACCGATAGGAAAAGATCTCATGTCACCTGCTACCATTAAAATTTCAGAAATAGTTCGTGGTAAAAAGTATGAGAATGACATTTGTAAAATTCCTTTATCAAATAATAACATTTCCAAAAGAATTTTTAAAATTAGTAATGACCAATTTCATCAGCTTGTTACTAGGATTAAGGAAGTTCAAAATTTGCAATTCAGTTAGATGAAACCACTGATATTTTCAATAAGGCAAAATTGTTACTTTATGGAAGAAATGTTGATAATGTGTAATGGGCTGAGGCTTGAATTGATGCACTGAGGTCCCAAGCATGTGAGGCTAAATAGTAATTGCACCATACTTTATTAATATATATGCTTGGAGAAAGAATGGCCCCCACCCACTCTTTGTGCAAGTCCTGATGTGTTGTATAGGAAATGACGTTTGTAGTGGGTGGAGGCGGGGGAGTGGAAAAAGGAAGCAGAAGGAGAGACTGCTGGGTGGCGTCTTGACACAGCTGCTCACATTGCTATTGTGACTGCCCTTGACCTCCAATCCCCTTCTGCAAGCTGGCTTCCTGTCACATCTGCCCCTATTGCTTTCTTCACCTCTACTGAGAATAAAGATTGAAGATTTTCCCTTAACCTGAATTCCTGACTCCAGCTGATTTTAAATATGCGGTCATCACATTTGGCACCCAAGCATGGGAACCAAGGACCCTACCGTGTTTCCCCAATAATAAGACACTGTCTTATTATTTTTTTGGACAGAAAAACACCAGAAGGCTTATTTTCAGGGAGGATTTATCTTAATGAACATTGACAGCAATTTTAATAAACAGGTAAATGTGAACAAAAAAAAAAGTACCTTTATTCAATAATGATCATGTCTTCAATAACATCGTTGTAAGTGTCCATACCCTGAATTCCATCCTGGATGTCTTGCTCCTCTATTTCCTTCAGAAGAAGTGGACCCAATCTGTCATGTCCAGCAATATAGCTCTCTTTAAATGAACATGTCTTGTCTAGGTAACCTGCTCGTAGTGCCTTGGCGACACAGCTGTCAGTAATTTTATCCCATGACTTCTTCACCCAAGTCACGACTTCTTGCAGACAGGGCTTCACAAAGTTTCCATGCTGATTTCTTTCCATTCTATTTTCAATATAGCCATTGACTTCCATGCACAAATAGTCCTTGAATGGCTTGTTTATTGCAATATCAAGGGTGTGGAGATAGGCAGTCATTCCTGCAGGAATCATTACTTGATCTATTCTTCTCTCTGCAAGGAAATTCTTCATTTCTTTAGCACGATGAGTGCTGGCTGAATCCCAGATTATCAGACCTCTTTGGTTACCTCGCATAACAAGTGGCAGCATTAAATCAACCCACTTTCTTATAACGGCTTGTGTACACCAGGCTTTTTCAGTTTCAAGGATGTAAATGCCTGCTACACCTTCAATCTTATCTTTCTTGCCCTTAGTGATGATTAGATGTGTGGCTTTCTTTCCATCCAAACGAATTGCCAAAACACAGGTGACCTGTGCAGACAGATTAATAAAATTATGATCATCAGTCCTTCTTTTCACTCCATCATGCCCCTCAATAATGTTTTAACCCCATCATGCTCCCTGAGTGCTCCTTCTATCCTCCATGATGCCCCCTGAGTTCTTCTTTTATCCTCCATTATGCCCCCTGAGTTCTTTTATCCTCCATCATGGCTCTTTTATCCTCCATCATGCCCCCTCACTCCTGCTTATATACTGGATTTTTATGTTGTCCTGCCTCAGCTCTCCTCCGCGGCACTGCTCTCAATGGCGCCAGCAAGCAAATCACTGGGGAAGAACAGGATGACACACTCACTGCTGCAGCTCTGATTGGATGCATCTTGGAGTGCGGCGTGTGTCTCACCTGGGTGGGTGGGGGAACAATGCATACAGAGGGTACTGTAATGTAGCATGTAGCGCAGGGGATCGCCTTCACTACAGTACCAATTTCAATAGGGCTTATTTTCGGGGAGGGCTTATTTTAGAGGAATCTTACACAGTAAGGGGAGGGCTTATTTTCGGGATAGGTCTTATTATTGGGGAAACATGGTATTTTCACTGAAGAAGTCTCCAGTGACCAGGAACTTAGGTGAGTATTATAGACAAACAGAGAACTTATTTTCCTAAAGACTAAACTAGTAACCTTTTTTGGCTGAAACAGGACAGACCCTAGGTAAAGATTCTCCATCCCCCACCCCCACCCCCACCCTCACCCAGAAGTGGCTCTATAGAAAGCATGCTTAAGCTGATAGAAGATCAAGGGCTACTTATAACTTGGGAACAGACAGCTAGACTTCTTGTTACATTAAAACACACCTTCCCTTGGTTCTTAGAGGAAGAGCAAATCTCTCCAGATAATTGGGCATTAATTGGGCAACAGCTCTCTGCATATTACAACAAAAATGGTCCTCATTCAATTTCCTTCCAGGCATTCTATTTATACAATATAATACAGTTGGCCTTAAGAAACCATATAAGTTATACAAGAAAAGGAAAAAAAAAAATTCTAGGAAGCCTGAGATAAAGGAGCAAGACAAAGAACAGATTAATGAACATATCCCCACAGGGCATGGAGACTTAAGTGAGGCTCAAGGGTGTGGTGAACCTGAGGCAACTTCAGCCCCATCAAAGGAGCAGATAATTGACTCACCTCCATCAACTCCACCCTCCAGGATGGAGGGAGAAGGGATACTGGGGGTGGCAGTGACAGCACCAACACCTCCCCCCCCCCCCAGCATCCAGCCGCTCCTATGACTAGATTGCAAAAGGGACTAATTAAGGCCAAAGTGGAAGGGAGAAATGTATTGGAATTTCAACACCACATTTTTCCTGTAATTCAACAGTTTAATTCTTCAGGTCAAGAAAGTAGAAAATATGTTCCATTTGATATAGAAACCTCAAAGACCTGAAAAAGGTTTGCACTCTTTATGGGACTACATCAGCTTATGTTAAGATGTTATTACAGCATTTGGCTTTGGAAATGTTGACCCCAATGACTGGAAGTCTATAGCAAGGATATGCCTAGAACCTGGACAAAACTACTTGTGGCTTTCTGAATATAATGAGCTCTGTAGGATGCAAGCCCAACAAAATAGTCAAAGTGGAGTTCATTCTGCAATCACCTGTGACCTACTAACAAGTATAGGTTCCTATGCAGGTGTCACAGTGCAGATTAATTATTCTATAGCAGCATATGAGCAAATTGTTGCTAATGCTATCAAAGTGTGTGCTTCTCTCCATAATAAAGATGACAAGGGTGGGGCCTTCACAAAAATAACACAAGGGCCAAATGAACCCTTTGCTGACTTTGTGGGACATTTGCAGACAGCTATCACAAGAACAAATGGGGAAAATGCAGTAACAGACATTTTGATATGGCAACTTACTAAGGAAAATGCTAATGTGGTTTGCAGAAGAATTATACTAGAACTGCACAAAGATGCTCCTTTAGAGGAGCTCATAAGATGCTGTGCCACAGTGGGCAGAAATGCCCTTTATAGCCAAGCTATGATGCAGACTTCCCAAAATCCAAACATGGGAAGACAGAGTCCCTCCTGGCAAGGGACTTCCAGAGAGACTCGTAGATGCTTTCAGTGTGGAAAAGTAGGGCATCTGAAAGCTCAGTGTTGGTATAGAGACAGAATGGGAAACCAGGGTGGGAGAACAAGACCCAATACCCTATGTCCAAAATGCAACAGAGGCTTCCATTGGGCCTCAGAATGTAGACTGATTCAGGGAAACGGGATGAGGGGCCCAGCCCCAGGTCCTGAGGCAAAAAACACTTGGGGCGTTATGGCAGCCAAGTGGGCACCCAGAGAGTGCCTATAAGTCCAGTACCCAGACATGACCAGTCAGCCAAAAAACCATATGATGGGAGAAGAGGATTACACAATCAACCAGCCAGGAGATGGGAGAAAGGAATTACAATTGGGGAGAATAGAGCTGTATGCAGCTGGGACAACTGAGGTACCCCTGGAGAGGTGAAATCTGTTCCTCTCCAGCCTATGGATCCCTTGCCTCCAGGCTTGACCATTTCACCTCCTTTTTGTACATATAAAACAGTGTCTATCCACACACTGATGTGGGAAACTGGGGAATGTGTAGATAATATCCCAGTCATTAATACAGGTAGACAATGTGTGACTTATCACCCAGGAGAAATAGTAGCATCAGGTTTACTGATATAGACTCAGGTGTATATCTTGTCAGGTCTTATCCCAGATAATTGTACTGCTCACTTTAATAAAATTCTAGCCACAAGCACTGGGTAAGGAGTAAAGCTTCGTTCTGGTTGTGGTGGGAGGTTCACCCACTCTATCACACTGTCTCCTTGATGAAGGACTGCTATGGGTGCCTCTTGTGTGGCAAAAACTGATAAGCAACCTGGTGATAGTCACCCAGATTCTAACTCCAGACCATAAAATCCAGAAATATACTGGACAGCAGTTGTAACAGCTGACCCACCTATGCTCATGATCTATGTAAATGGCCTACCATTAGAAGGACTGGTAGACACAGGTGCAGATCATACAATCATTAGAGGTGCCAATTGGCCCAGTCACTGGCCAAAGATTAAAGCAGATACCTACATGTCTGGAGTAGGAGGATCAATAGCAACTGAAGTTAGTGCTGCCCCTATGAGACAGACTTTTGAGGGCAAAACAGGAGTTTTTACTCCTTTTATAGTTGAAAAAATACCCATCAATCTGTGGGGAAGAGACGTTTTACAGCAATTAGGGTTAAAAATGAGTACTTCGGTTTTTTAAGCAGGGCTGCTGTTGAAGGTCTGCCAACACTTTCACCTGTTCCTATCCAATGCAAAAATGATACACCAGTGTGGATAGAACAGTAGCCCTTAGGTAGCGATAAAATTCAGGCCTTATTAAATACAGTACAGGAGCAGCTTGAACAAGGGCACTTACAACCTTCTCTAAGTCCTTGGAATTCCCCAGTGTTCATTGTTAAAAAGAAATCTGGAAAATGGAGGATGCTCATTGATTTAAGAAAAGTGAATGAACAGATGGAAACTATGGGAACTCTTCAGCCTGGACTTCCATCTCCTACTCAATTGCCTAGAGAATGACCTCTTTGGGTCATAGATAATAAGGATTGTTTCTATTCCATCCCTCTGGATAAGAAGGATATGAAAAGATTTGCTTTTTCAGTGCCCAGCGTTAACTTAGCTGAGCCTTATAAAAGATATGAATGGACAGTTTTGCCACAGGGAATGAAAAACAGCCCCACTATGTGTCAAATGTATGTTGCTGCTGCTCTTGCTCCAGTAAGAAAAGCATTTCCAAAAGTTATGCTATTACTGATTTTAAATACGTGGTCATCACAATAATGGAAAGATATATGAAACATTTTTATTGTTCCCTTTTGAAAGGGATCAGAAGATGGGAAAATGTATATCTTAAAGTTAATGAATGTTTTCACAAATTAAGATGTGGTGCTGGAGTAATAATGGGCAAAAATGTTTGGTTTGTAGCAAAATTAAAACTTAGGCAATGAATTTTTCTCACTGCATGATCCATTTGGAAGCATTCATAGATTAAAAAGAAATATCACCTGAGTTAGATGTTGTGCTTCTTGGTATCATCAAAATTATTTATTTCATTTATGCTTTGACCTTAAGAGATTTATTTTTCCAAAATTTTGCAAAAACATGTACTCTGATTACAAAAGTTTATTACTATATGCAGAATTAAGGTAGCTCTCAAAAAAGGCAATGTTTAAATGAATTATTGAAATTGAAAGATTTTTTTTTCATCATGACATAACTTTTAAGACTGTGTTGTCAAATATTTTTGAAAAAATCCCTCAATTATTTAAATATGTCACTTCAAGGAAAAATTACAATATATTGATGTTAAAAGATAAAAATGAAAAGTTTTATTAAAAAGTTAAAATATGGAAGAATTGGGTGGAAAGTGGCTCTTCAGAAATGTTTACATTGATTTTATAATGATTTTATAACTAAAAATAACCTTCCCAGAGATTTAATTCTAAGAGTTATAACCGAGTATTTGAAGTAACTAGAGACAGTTTCAGAAATACTTCTTTTCAGATTTTGACTCTAAAAAATTAAGTTGGCTTCATAAAGCATAGTCAATTGAAAATTTAAAAACAATCTGACAGTAAAAGTTCAAGAAGAGCAACAGAAATTTCAAACATGACTTCACATAAGATTGAACCAGGTTTCATATTAAAGGAGAGGAGGCCTTGGGATATAATGATATTTTGGAGATCAATAGGCCTAACATGACAAACGAGAGGACTCTTCCCACTACTTCTCCTTTTCATCAACCCTTTAAAGTATATTTCAGAATGGGTTAGAAACCAGATACTTGAAACAGAGACAAAAATAGAACTAAAATAAAGACAAAAATAGAGAAAACAGAATTTGTGAGTTTTTAGCTATAATTTTTAAAAAGGAAGGGGCAACAATTATGATTTCAGACAAGGCAAAATTAAAAATAGACCCAATTAAAAGAAATAATCAATGAAGCTATATTTTTTTCTGAAAGGGACAGACAATGAAGTAATTTTCACATCAGGTTATTCTAAATATGATCTCATTCTCAAAATATGAGTAAAAATATTTATAAAAACAAGATTCATTCCCAAATTGATAAATGAATAAATAATATAAACAGGTAGTATTGAAAAGAAAAAAAAAATCAAAGCTATCTGTAGTCAAATAAAATACTTTAAAATACCATTACTTGAGCCAAGATGGTAGAGAAGGCACATGCGACTTTCTAAGCTCCTCTCATCTCCTCAACCAATTATTTAATTCAGCCTCAAAAAGAACTCTTCACTATTTAAATTCATGAAGATTAGAAGCACACAATTTACCAGCAGAAGATAATCTGGAAGATTGCCAGAAAAGGTTTGTCCTAAGGGGCCAAGAACAGCCTAGCCCAGGAAGTGAGAGGCTAGCATCCTGAGCAGACCAGGGGTGGGGGTGATTTCTGTGGCTAGAGAAGTTATAGAAACAACTCTGCTATAGGTTAACTGCTCTGCCTTGATTGAAAAGTAGTAAACTGGCAGAGAAATCAAAGCCTAAAATAGAGAGTACTCTAAAAAAGGCCAGAAGCTAACAAGATCTGGCTGTAACCACTCAAACTGGGAAGTAACTTAGGCAGACTCTAGCCCCCCATCTACATGCCCTGCAGCCACATCCTGTAGTTTGGGGCTTTTGTGGGGGTCAGGTACAAATCTGCACAGCAGTGGGGCACAGCCTGGGACAACCTCTAATCTGCACAGTGGGTGGCTCGGCCTGGGGCAATAGAACTTCCCCAGCAGACTGTACTTCCTGGGGCAGAGACACTTCCCATCCCTGTAGGGCCATTTACAGCCTAGAAGTGAAACTCTCATTGCTCAGCGTCTAGCCCCAGGGCAGTTGTTATCTCACATAGTGGGGGTTCTTTGCAGGGCACTTTCCCAGCTAAACCCTGCAGGCCTGAGTTACTTCCTGGTGGGGAACTCTTTCCCAGAGCACTCCACTCTAAAAATTAAGTTGGATTCATAAAGCATAGTCAATTGAAAATTTAAAAACAATCTGACAGTAAAAGTTCAAGAAGAGCAACAGAAATTTCAAACATGACTTCACATAAGATTGAACCAGGTTTCATATTAAAGGAGAGGAGGCCTTGGGATATAATGATATTTTGGAGATCAAGAGGCCTAACATGACAAACAAGAGGACTCTCTGCTTTTTGTAACCGGCTGGCAGGACAGCTACCCGTCCATACACCTATCACTGCTCTGCAGAGGAAGCTGGTAACCTCCTGACTTTGAAGGCAGACCCTACAGGCTTTTTAAAAAAATGAGTAAAAAAGTCAAAAGGACAATGAATAGTTTCTATGCAGAAAAAGAGCAGCTTTTCAATCCTGAAGAGATTAATAGCAGACAGTCTCCAGACAAATGTTGGTACAAAAGGCTCTCCTAGAAGAGATAATTAAAAACCTTAAAAGAGAACTAGAAGAAAAATGGGGAAAAGAAAGAGAAGCTATGCAAAAGAACAACAACTTCCCGAACTATGAATTGGAAAAGATAAAAAACTTCCAAGAAGTGCAGGGACAGAGAATTTGTGAATTGGAAAAAGAAAATAACTCACTAAAAAAAAAATAGTGAAATGGAAAAAAAAAAACCCATAGAGCAAAACAACTCATTTAAAAACTCAATTGAACATATACAAAAAGAAATAAAAAAAGCTAATGAAGAAAATCTCACTAAAATCAGACCTGAACAAATAGACTGATTCATTGAGACATCAAGAATTAGTCAAGCAAAACAAAAACAAAAAATTAAAGATTGAAAAAAAAATGTCAACTATTTAAGTGGAAAAACAACAGACCTGGAAAATAGATCTAGGAGAGATAACCTGAGGAGCATTGTACTACCTGAAAATTAATGATGAAAAAAAAAAAAAAAGCCTAGATACTATTTTACAGGAAATCATCAAAGAGAATTGCCCAGAAGTAATAGAATTGGAAGGTAAAATAGGCGTTGAAAGAATTCATAGAACTTCTTCTGAAAAAGATCCTAAAATAAAGATTCCTAGGAATGTTGTGGCCAAATTTCAGAATTTTCAGACTAAAGAAAAAATATTACAAGCAGCCAAGAAAAAAAAATCCAAATATCGAGGTGACACAATAAGGGTCACTCAAGATTGGGCTGTCTCAACATTAAAGGATCGAAGGGCCTGGAATCTGATATTCTGAAAGGTAAAAAAACTTGGAATGCAGCCAAGAATAAACTACCCTGCTAAGCTGAACATCTTTTTCATGGAAGAAGATGGTCATTTAATGAAAGAGAGGAATTCCATTTGTTTCTAAGGAAAAAAAAAAACAGACTTAAACAAAAAAGTTGATCTCCAACAACAGGACTCAAAAGACATAGAAAAAAGGTAAACCAAACTCTTGAGAAATGTATTTCTGTTGTGGATATACATTAAAAATCACATGTATGATTTGATTTTACTGATATAACATAAAAAAGGGAAGTAGAAATAGAAAGGGGATAATGTTAGAAAAAGGGAAAAGGGAAGATAAAAAGAGGGAAACTACATGCAACGATGAGCCTAAGGAAACCTATCATATCTGAGGGAACTTAGAGAGGGGGAGGAACATTGTGTGAAAACTACTCTCATCAGAGTTGGCTCAAAGAGGAAATAAGTAACATATTTGTTTTACAGAGAATCTTCTCTCACCTCATTAAAAAGTGGGAGAAGAAAAAGGAAAAGAAAAAAGAGTAATAAGGGAAGGGTACAAGAAAGGGGAAGGGATTCAAAAGAAAGAGGAAGGGGTCCTAAAGAGGGAGAGCTGGATGACACAAGGGGGACTAATAAGTTTAATACTAGGGAAGGGGGGAAGGAGGGCAAGAAAAAGAAAAACATAATCTGGGGATATTAGGATGGCAGGAAATGTAGAATTAGTAATTTTAACCATAAATGTGAATGGAATGAACTCTGTCATAAAGCAGAGGCAGATAGGAGACTGGATCAAATACAATATGTTGTTTACAGGAAACACATTTAAAACAGAGAGATACATACAAAGTAAAGGTAATAGGCTGGAGGAGAATCTATTATGCTTCAGGTGAAGTCAAAAAGCAGGGGTAGCCATCCATATCTCAGATCAAGCAAAAGCAAAAATTAATCTAATTAAAAGAGATAAGGAAGGAAACTATATCTTGCTAAAGGGTGCTATAGACAATGAAGCAATATCATTATTAAACATATATGCACAAGTAGTATAGCATCTAACTTCCTAAAGGAGAAATTAAGATAGTTGCGAGAAGAAATAGACAGCAAAACTATAATAGTGGAATATCTCAATCTTGTACTCTCACAATTAGTTAAATCAAACCCCAAACAAATAAGAAAGAAATTAAAGAGGTAAATAGAATATTAGAAAAATTAGGTATGATAGATCTTTGCAGAAAACTGAATGGTGACAGAAAGGAGTGTACTTTCTTCTCAGCAGTTCATGGAACCTACACAAAAATTGACCGCATATTAGGACATAAAAACCTCAAAATTAAATGCAGGAAGGCAGAAATAGTAAATGCTTTCTTTTCAGATCACAATGCAATAAAAACTACATTCAACAAAAAGTTAGGGGTAAATAGACCAAAAAATAATAGGAAACTAAATAATCTCATCTTAAAGAATGATTGGGTGAAACTAGCAAATTCACTTAACAATTAACAATTTCACTCAAGATAATGACAACGATGAGACATCATACCAAAAATTGTGGGATGCAGCCAAAGCAGTAATAAGGGGAAATTTTATATCCTTAGAAGCTTATTTGAATAAAATAGAGAAAGAGAAGATCAATGAATTGGGCCTGCAACATAAAACGCTAGAAAAAGACCAAATAAAAAACCCCCAATCAATTACTAAACTTGAAATTCTAAAATTAAAAAGAGAAATTAATAATATTGAAAATAAAAAAAAAAACTATTGGACTAATAAATAAAACTAAGAGTTGGTTTTATGAAAAAAACAATAAAATTGAAAAACTTTGGTAAAATTGATTAGAAAAAGGAGAGAGGTAAATCAAATTAGCAGTCTTACAAATGAAACACAACTTTCCACCAATGAAGAGGAAATTAAAGAAATAATAAGGGGTTACTTTGCCCAACTTTATGCCAATAAGTTTGATAACCTAAGTGAAATGGATGACTACCTCCAAAAATATAGGCTTCCTAGATTAACAGAGGAGGAAGTAAATTGCTTAAATTGTCCCATTTCAGAAAAAGAAATAGAACAAGCTATTAATCAACTCCCTAAAAAAAAAAAAAAATCCCTAGGACCAGATGGATTTACATGTGAATTCTACCAAACATTCAAAGAACAATTAGCCCCATTGCTTTATAAACTATGTGAAAAAATAGGGAATGAAGGAATCCTACCAAATTCCTTTTATGACACAGACATAGTACTGATAACTAAACTAGGTAGGTTGAAAACAGAGAAAGAAAATTATAGACCAATCTCCCTAATGAATATTGATGCTAAAATCTTAAATAAGATATTAGCAAAAAGACTACAGAAAATCATCCTCAGGATAATACACCACGATCAAGTAGGATTTATACCACGAATTCAGGGCTGGTTCAATATTAGGAAAACTACCAGTATAATTGTTCATATTAATAACCAAATTAACAAAAACCATATGATCATCTCAATAGATGCAGAAAAAGCATTTGATAAAATCCAACATCCATTCCTATTAAAAACTCTTGAGAGTATAGGAATAAATGGACTTTTCCTTAAAATAATCAGTGGCATCTATTTAAAACCAGCAGTAAGCATCATATGTAATGGAGACAAACTGCAACCATTGCCAATAAGATCAGGAGTGAAACAAGATTGCCCACTATCACTGTTACTATTTGATATTGTATTAGAAATGCTACTTTTGGCAATAAGGGCTGAGAAAGAGATTAAAAGAATAAGAATAGGCAATGAGGAAACCAAATTATCACTCTTTGCAGATGATATGGTGGTATACTTAGAGAACCCCAGAGATTCTACTAAAATGTTGTTAGAAACAATCCACACCTTCAGCAAAGTTTCAGGATACAAAATAAACCCACAAAAGTCATCAGCAATCTTATACATCACAAACAAAATGCAACAGTAAGAGATACAAAGAGAAATTTCATTTAAAGTAACCACATTTGTATAAAATATTTAGGAATCTATCTGCCAAGGGAAAATCAGAAACTTTATGAGTAAAACACTTTCCACACAAATTAAGTCTGATCTAACCAACTGGAAAAATATTAAATGCTCTTGGATTGGACAAGCAAATATAATAAAGATGACAATACTTCTTAAACTAATCTATTTATTCAGCGCTATACCAATCAGACTCCCCAAAAATTATTTTGATGACCTAGAAAAAATAACAACAAAGTTCATATGGAAAAACAAAAGGTCAAGAATTTCAAGGGAATTAATGAAAAAAAAAATCAAGTGGAGCAGCCTAGCTGTACCAGATCTAAAATTATATTATAAAGCAGTGGTTCCTAAAACCATCTTGTATCGGTTAATAAATAGACTAGTTGATCAATGGAATAGATTAGTTTCAAAGGACAAAACAGCCAATAACTTTAATAATCTAGTGTTTGACAAACCCAAGGATCCCAATTTTTGGGATAAGACCGCATTATTTGCCAAAAATTGCTGGGAAAATTGGAAATTAGCATGGCAGAAACTAGGCATTGACCCACACTTAACACCATACACCAAGTTAAGATCAAAATGGGTTCATGACCTAGGTATAAAGAAATAAATTGGAAGAGCATAGGATAGTTTACCTCTCAGACCTGTGTAAGAGGAAGGAATTTATGACCAAAGAAGAACTAGAGATCACTATTGATCACAAAATAGAAAATTTTGATTATATCAAATTGAAAAGTTTTTGTACAAACAAAAGTAATGCACACAAAATTAGAAAGGAAACAATAAACTGGGAAAATATTTTTACAGTCAAAGATTCTGATAAAGGCCTCATTTCCAAAATATATAAAGAATTGGTTCTAATTTATAAGAAATCAAGCCATTCTCCAATTGATAAATGAACAAAGGATATGAACAGACAATTCTCAGATGAAGAAATTAAAACTATTTATAGACATATGAAAATATGTTCCAAATCATTATTAATCAGAGAAATGCAAATTAAGTCAACTCTGAGATACCATTACACACCTGTCAGATTGGCTAGAATGACAGGAAAAGATAATGCGGGATGTTGGAGGGGATGTGGAAAAACAAGGACACTGATACATTTTTGGTGGAATTACCCTGGCATGGGTTCTGTCAATAAAAAGTTATTTTAAAAAATACCATTAATTAGAAAAATGTAAATTAAAATAGCACTTCACATTTACTAGAAATGACAAAAGATAGATGCAATGAAATAAAAAAGGTACATTAATAAACTTTTGTTCAATTTGTAATTATGTTCAAATAATCTGGAGAACTTTATTTGGAGCTCTGCCAATAGGACAATTGAAGTACTCACGCTTTTGGACTCAATGATCCTACTACTAGAGTTGTACTCTAAAAAGAACAAAGAAAAAAAAAGGGAAAGGAACTATCTGTACAAAATATTTATTATAATTATTGTTTATTTATTTATTTTGTGGTGACAAGCAATTGAAAAAGGACAGGGAGGAATGTTTGTCAGTTAAAGGATGGATGAATACATTGTGGCTTATGATTTTGATGAAGGGCTGTTGTGTTAAAAATGAAAAGACAATGAGTATGGCTTAAGGAAAAGGGGAAAAAACATGGCACAACATATATGGCCTGTATGTTTTGTGTATAAGAATATATGAAATGAAAGTAATGAAATGTAAAGTGAGAACTAGATCATTGTGCACATTGTGCAACAGCAATGTTTAAATGATGATTAACTATGAAAGATATAGTTACTCTGATCAAAACAAGATTCAGATTGGTAGAGCCAAGAGAGCAGAAAAAAGGTAGCTGGCTACTTACCAGAGCTCTATCTGAATGTCTTTGGAACACTTTTAAATAATTCCATAAAGTAATTCCTGGACTAGAAGTCATAAAAGAATTCTGCTGGAACAGAATCTATTATGGTTCAGCTGAAGTGAAAACAAACAAACAAACAAAAAATCAGGACTAGCCATCCTGATTTCAGATCAAGCAAAAGCAAAAATTGATCTAATTAAAAGAGATTAGGAAGGAAACTATATCTTGCTACAGCGTATCATAGGTAATGAAGCAATATCAATACAAATATATGTATATATATATATATAGGTATATATATATATATAGATAGATAGATAGATAGATAGATAGATATACACACACACAAAGTGGTATAGCATGGAAATTCCTAAAGGAGAAGTTAAGAGAACTACAAAAAGAAATAGACAGCAAAACTATAATAGTAGGAGACCTCAACTTTGCTTTCTCAGAACTAGATAAATCAAACCACAAAATAAATAAGAAAAAAGTTAAAGAGGTAAATAAAATACTAGAACAGTTAGGTATGATAGATATTTGGACAAAAATTGAATGAAGACAGAAAGTACACTATCTTTTCAGCAATTCATGGTACCTATACAATTTTTTAAATTAAAGTTTTATATTTATAAAATATATGCATGGGTAATTTTTCAACATGGATCCTTGTAAAATTTTCTGTTCCAATTTTTTTTCTCCTTCCCCCCACCCTCACTCCTAGATGGCAGATGGTGCAATACATGTTAATATGTTAAAATATATGTTAAATCCAATATATGTAAACATATTTGTAGTTGGCTTGCTGCATAAGAACAATCAAATCTAGAAAGAAAGAAAAAAAACTACCTGAAAAGGAAAACAAAATGCAAGCAAACATCAAAAGAAAGCCTGAAAATGCTATGTTATGGTCTACACTCAGTTCCCACAGGCCTCTCTCTGGGTGTATATGGCTTTATATCACTTAACAATTGGAACTGGTTTGAATCATCTCATTGTTGAAGAGAACCATGTCCATTAGAATTAATGATCATATAGTCTTGTTGTTGCCATGTATAATGATCTCCTGGTTCTGCTCATTTCACTTAGCATCAGTTCATATAAGTCTCTCCAGGCCTCCCTGAAATCTTGTTGGCCATTTCTTACAGAACAATATATTCCATTACATTCATATACCATATTTTATTCAGCCATTCTCCAATTGATGAGCATCCATTCAATTTCCAGTTTCTAGCTACTACAACAAGAGCTGCCACAAACATTTTTTGCACATGTGGGTCCCTTTCCCTCCTTTAAGATCTTTTTGGGATATAAACCCAGTAGAAACACTGCTAGTTCAAAGGGTGACCTTTGATAACTTTGTTTGATAATAGTTAGATAACTTTTTGATCATATTTCAAATTATTATCCAGAATGATTGGATCCATTCACAATTCCACCAACAATTCCACCAGTTTTCCCACATACCCTCCAACATTAGTCATTATCTTTTTCCTGTCATCTTAGCCAATTTGAGAAGTGTGTAATGGTATCTCAGAGTTGTCTTATTTTGCATTTCTCTGATCAATAGTTCGGAGCATCTTTTCATATGACTAGAAATAGTTTTAATTTCTTCATCTTTCTTTCATTCAGTAGAATAAATAAGGTTCACAAGACAAAATAGTCAATAACTATAGGAATCTAGTGTTTGACAAACCCCAAAACCCCAGCTTTGGGGCTAAGAATTCACTATTTTACAAAAATTGCTGAGGAAATTGGAAACTAGTATGGCAGGAACTAAACATTGACCCACACATAGCACCATATACCAAAGTAAGGTTGAAATGGATTCAGACATAAAGCATGCTATTATGAACAAATTAGTAAAATGTAGGATAGTTTACCTCTCAGACCTGTGGAGGAGGAAGGAATTTGTGACCAAAAAAGAAGTAGAGATTATTGTTGGTCACAAAATATATAACTTGATTATATTAAGTTAAAAAGTTTTTGAACAAACAAAACTAATGCAGATAAGAATAGAGAGGGAAGCAATGAACTGGGAAAACGTTTTTACATTCAAAGGTTCTGATAAAGGCCTCATGTCTAAAATATACAGACAATTTACTCAAATTTACAATAGTTCAAGCAGATTTCCAATTAATAAATGGTCAAAGGATATGAACAACAACTTTCAGATGACAAAATTGAAACCATTTATAGTCATGAAAAAGTGCTCCAAATCAATACTTATCAGAAAAATGCAAATTAAGACTACTCTAAGATACTACTACAAATCTCTCAGATTGGCTAAGATGACAGGAAATGATAATGAGGAATGGTGGAGGGGATGTGGGAAAACTGGGACACTGATACATTGTTGGTGGAACTATGAACAAATCGAACCATTCTGGAGAGCAAGGTGCAACTATGCTCAAAAAGTTATCAATCTATGTATACACTTTGATCCACCAGTGTTTCTACTGGGATTATCCCAAAGAGATCTTAAAGAAGGGAAAGGAACTCATGAGTGTAAAAACATTTGTGGCAGCCCTCTTTGTAGTAGCTAGAAACTGGAAACTGAATGGATGTTCATCAGTTGTAGGATGGCTAATTAAGTTATGGTATCTGAATATTATAAAATATTGTTCTGTAAGAAATGACTAACAGGATGACTTCAGAGAAGCCTGGAAAGACTTACATGAACTGATGCTAAGTGAAATGAGCAGAACCAAGAGATCATTATACATGGCAACAATAAGACTATACGATGACCAGTTTTAATGGACATGGCTCTTTTCAACAATGATATGATTCAGAACAGTTCCAATTATTCAGTGATGTAGACAGCCATCTACTCCCAGAGAGAGAAGCTTGGACACAGATTGTAGACTACAACATAGCATTTTCACTCTTTCTATAGTTGTTTGCTTGCATTTTTATTCCTTTCCCAGTTTTTTTTCTTTATTGATTTGATTTTTTCTTGTGCAGCAAGATAACTGTATAAATATGTGTACATATATTGTATTTAACATATATTTTGACACTTTTAATATGTATTGGACTCTCTGCCATCTAGAGAGGGGATGATTAGAAGGAGGTGTAAATTTGGAACAAAGGATTTTGCAAGGATCAATGTTGAAAAATTACCCATGCATATGTTTTGTAAATAAAAAAATAATAAAAAGAAATATTTTTCTAGCCAAATACAATTTAGTTAGCCAGCAGGAAAGGCTGTCACCCCAGGGAGAGAGTGGAGCCCAGGTCAGTGCAGGGCATGCCAGCAAAGACCTAGCCCCAACAAACCAAAAACAAGCCTCAGAAGCCCTCCAGTGATAGGGGATGTGAAACACCTGGTGAGGAGGAGTCTATTTCCTAGCACCGAGGAATATGCTTTGCCCATATTCAGATATAAATCATAATCCTGTTTTTCAATCCTACGGTGAGAAAGAATACTAACATGGGTTTGTGGCAATAATGGAACTGGGAATCTTCTCAGTTTCAGGACAGAAATGAGTATTTATGTATACTCACAGACCAGAGCAGGTTGGTAGAGTATTAAACACACCTCTCCTCTCATGCCACCTTGAAAACTCGAAATTTTTGGATACTATAAGTATTTCTTGAAACAGATACGCAAAACTTCTGAAAGTTGGAATAGAACACCCTTTGTCCTGGAAGCAGAACCCTACTTTAACAAAGAGTTAAAAGTCAAGAAACAGAAGGGGAAATTGAGTAAAATCAGGAAAAAAATCTGACCATATAAAGTTACTATGGTGACAAGAAAGATCAAAAACACACACTCAAAAGTAGACAAAAAAGTCAAAGCTCCTACACCCCGTTGAATTTATCTCAGGCATGGAAGATTTCAAAACAGATTTTGAAAATCAAGTAGGAGAGGTAGAGGAAAAATTGGAATGAGAAATAGGAGTGAATAAAGTAAAAGCCAATATGAACTATCTCCTTGGAAAAAAGAACTGACCTGGAAAATAGACCCAGGAAAGATAAATTAATTGAAAAATAGTGGACTATTCAAATGCACAAAATAAATAAATAAAGGTCTTAAATATTATCTTTCAAGAAATTATCAAGGGAAACTGCTTTGATATTCTAGAACTAAATGGCTAAATAGCAATAGAAAGAAAACCACTAATACCTGAAACAGATCCCAAAAGGAAAATTCAAAGGAATATTACAGCCAAATTCCAGAGTTCCCAAGTAAAAGAGAAAATGTTGCAAGAAGCCAGAATGAAACAATTTAAGAGTAAATTGAATATCTGTATTTCAAAAAAAAAAATAAACTACAAAGAGTAAAAGATTCTATATATATAAAACTATTTATAACAGCTCATTTGTGGTGGCAAATAATTGGTCATTGATGGGATATCCATCAATTGAAGAATAATTGAATAGATATTGGAATTTGAATATGATAAATTACTATTGTGCTCATGGTGTGCTCATAAAAAATGGAAAGACTTGTATGAGTTCATGTAAAGTGAAATGTAATATGCATAATGGAAGAGCAATATAGTAAGATGATCAGCTATGGGATGATTTAGCTATTCTCAGCAATACAATGGTTCAAAACCACTCTGAAGGATTTATGATGAAAAATGCTCTCCATCCCCAAAGAAAGAGCTGATGGTACCTGAATACAGGTTGGAACATATTTTCCTTTTTTTTAAAGGTATTTTTTTGGGGGAGGGAAACATGGAGGGGAAGAAGTCTATATTTTCTTTCACAACATGACTAATATGGAAATGTTTTGCTTATTTTGCATGACTACACATGTATAAGCTATATTGATTTGCTTGCCTTCATAATGAGAGGGCATGGGGAAGAAGGAAGGAGAAAATTTAGAATTCAAATTTTAAAATGAATGTTAAAATTATTCTTTAAATGTAACCGAGGAAAAATAAAATTCTAAATACAATGATCCAATAAAATTTGAAAGAATTTGTAATGAACAAAGTGGTATTCACATTTTAATATTGATAAATATTTTATGTTATATGTATTATCTTCCTTTATAAAAATGTGAATAATTTACATAATTGAGTCCCTTGTGGTTTTTCTTTTCTGATTTTTATGACCCCTGAGTTTGAATGCCAGATTTTATATTCACCTCTGATCTTTTCATCAGGCATTATTTGAATTCTGATTGTAAATTGAAGCATAATTCTCTGTGTGTGTATGTTTCATATACACTTTTGTGATAAGCCTAATATTGATATATTTTTGGTATCATTTCTCATGTAAAACTGACATCATTTTGCTTGACATCAGTGGGTAGTGGTGACAAAGAAACAATAAATAAAATTTTAATAATGAAAAGAAACTGGAAATTGTCCATTTATATTTATTCTTAATGATGTTTTTGCAACAAATTTTAAGGAAAAAGTCACTTTATCTCTTAAAGTGCTCTTCAATTTCCTAAGCTGTAATTAATTGTTTTGCTGTTCTCTGAAGTCAATATCTAATAACTTATCAAATTGTAGTTACTTGATATTTTTAATAGTTCTAGCATATATGGAATTTTTCAGGGAAAAATAAAGATTTTTTTTTTTTGGTCAGTGTAACAGTGAATGGAAAGCAAATGTTAGTGCTATGAAAATATGGGTTCAATTTCAACCTCTGACATATAGACAATGTATGATTATGCATAACCCATTTAGCCTCTTTGTGCTCTAGGCACAAACTGTAAAACATCCAGCTGACTATATTTCTTATTAGATCAGAATCAGAATCGTAAATGTAATTTGGAAATACTTAACAAAATAAATAAAAATACTGTGCAATACAAATAATTTAAAATAACATTTTAAAAGTCAAAATGTAGCTTATAGAGATCCTTATGTACTATTTATTGATAGCAGTTTTTATTTGCTTTATGATGATAAATTTCAGGGGAGATGTCAACATGCCTTAACAATAATAATCATTATAATAACTAACATTTATATACCACTTACCATCTATCAGGCATGTGCTCACTACTTTGCAATTATTATCTCATTTAATCTTCACAACGAATGAGGTACTTATGTAGTGAGTTTTCTTATCTAAAAACTACCTAGACCAAGGAAAGCATATCACATCTAGTCCACATCCCTGTCATTATTGATCAGAAATACAGGCAGATTATTGGGAGGAAGGCAGAGCTTTACTAAAAATCTTCCAAATAATTCAACTTGACTTTCATGTTTTTTCTACCATTCTAAGAGTGACAAATGAATAAAATGTGAAATAAGAGTGAAAAAGATCTGAGTTCAGCATTCTATTTAGTTTAGTTGAGATTTCAGGGAGAAGATCAGAAAGAAGTGTGTGTCCTCTTTGCCATCTTGTCTCCACCCCCATCTATTATCTTTTAAATCCATCCTCTCTTGGGGAAACGATTCACATAAACAAAAATATTTATAACAGCTCTTTCTAGAGTG
This sequence comes from Antechinus flavipes, assembly GCF_016432865.1. Lineage (NCBI taxonomy): Eukaryota > Metazoa > Chordata > Mammalia > Dasyuromorphia > Dasyuridae > Antechinus > Antechinus flavipes. The sequence continues at coordinate 251,863,994 of NC_067402.1, read as the reverse complement.
CAAAAAATTACACATTGAAAGGATATTTATCAGTTGAGAACTGGCTGAATAAGCTGTGGTATATAAATGTTATGGAATGCTATTGTGCTATAAAAATGAAAAACATGTAGATTTCAGAAGAAGCCTGGAGAAATTACATAAACTGTTGATGAATGAAGTTAGCAGAACCAGAAAAAAATTGTACAAAATAACAGCAGCATTGTGCTAGGATCAACTCTGATAGACTTGCCTGTTTTCAGCAATACAGGATCAAAAACAATTCCAGGAGTCTTATGATAGAAAATCACGTCCAGAGAAAGAATTATGGAGTCTGAATGTAAAATGAATTATGTTCACTTTAAAAAAAAAAAAAACACAGTGTTTTTTCGTGTTGTCCTCCTTTTTGTTCTTATTTTTCTTTTACAGCATGATTAATATCAAAATATGTTTAAACAAATGTATATGTATAACCTATTTTTAAAAAATCTCCTCCTCCAAAAAAAAAGAGAAAAAACACACTCTCTCTTTCACTATATCCTAGACACCAGTATTCACTTTCCTTGTCATGAAGATGTAAAACTAAAATCTGGTGGGGGGTGAGAGAGGTGTTAAAGACCATGCCTAAGTGAAGGGGCAAGTCAATTCTCTGAGAGCCTCCACATCTGTGAATCATAACACGTGAAAGGGTCACAAAGCAGCTTTTGATGCAGATGTTCCTTGTGGATTGGGAATAAAATAAATTGGAGGCAAGAGGGAAGAGAAGAGAGATCAGAGAACAGCAACTGCCTCTCAGTCTCCTTGTATCATCATCATACATGAAGAGATCCTTTCTGCAGATCCGAGTTAGATCTCCAGCAGTCACTGGAAGGTGGCTACCATATCATAACAGAAAGGGAAGGAAGAGGGAAATTCCCTGAATGGCTAATTCTAGATTCCTTATGGGAGTAGAGATATTTAGAATGATCATATGAGGCTTTTCTAGTCTTTGATTTTGCTGTGTCTGTTCTGATAAGCATCTTCACTTCTTTCCCATCAGAAAGTTGGAGTTTTTACTTATCATTCTTGATTTTTAATAGGACAGCTTTTGCCCTATCTTGCTCAGTTCCAAGCATATAGATTAATTCCCAGATATTCCAAGCCATAATATGACTTTCTCTAGCAAGTTCATCTTATATGTGGATGTTCAAAATTTGAATAGTAGACCATTGAAATTCATACTCTTTTTGTGTGTCTTTCTAAGCATATTCTCAGTCTTTTAAAACATATTCTAATACTATTCTGTACATTAAAAAAAGATGTTTAATTTTCTACACCAATAAAGTCAGATCTAAACAACTGGAAAAATATCAAGTGCTCTTGGAAGGTCAAGTGAATATAATAAAGATGACAATATTATCTAAACTAATCTACTTATTTATTTCCATGCCAATCAAACTCCCAAGAAACTATTTTGCTGACCTAAAAATAATAGCAACAAAATTCACCTGGAAGAACAAAAAGTCAAGAATTTCAAGGGAATTGATGAAAAAGAAAAAGAAAAACAAAAACAAATGAAGGTGGCCTAGCTGTACCAGATCTAAAACTATCTGGTACTGGCTAAGAAATAGAGCAGTTGATTGGTGAAATAGGTTAGGTTCACAGAACAAAATAGTCAGTGACTATCTAGTGTTTGACAAATGCAAAAACCGGCAACTTTTGGGACAATGATTCACTATGTGACAAAAACTGCTGGGAAAATTAAAAAACTAGTATGGCAGAAACTAGGCATTGACCCACACAGAACACCATACACCAAGATAAGGTCCAAATGAACCAAAATGTTCATGACCTAGACATAAAGAATGATATTATAAACAAATTAGATGAACATAGGATAGTGTACTTCTCAGACCTGTGGAAGAGGAAGAAATTTGTGACCAAAGAAGAACTAGAGATCATTATTGATCACAAAATAGATAACTTTAAATATATTAAGTTAAAATGTTTTAGTATAAACACAACTAATGCAGACAAAATTAGAAGGGAAGCAATAAACTGGAAAAAATATTTTTACATTCAAAGGTTCTGATAGAGGTCTCATTTCTAAAATATATAGACAATTGACTCAAATTTATAATAATTCAAGCCAATCTCCAATTAATAAATGGTCAAAGGATGTGAACAGACAGCTTTCAGATGAAATTGAAACTATTTGTAGTCATATGAAAAACTACTCCAAATCACTACTAATAAGATAAATGCAAATTAAGACTACATTGAGATACCACTATACACCTTTCATATTGGCTAAGATGACAGGAAAGATAATGACAATTGTTGGGGGATGTGAGAAAATTGGGACACATACATTATTGATGGAACTGTGGAAGAGAAATTTGCAAATATGCTCAAAAAATTATCAAACTCTGCATAAGCTTTGACCCAGCAGTGTTTCTACTGGGCTTATATCCCAAAGAGATCTTAAAGAGGGAAAAGGACCCACACATGCAAAAACATTTATGGCAGCCTTTTTTGTAGTGGTAAGACATGAAACTGAGTGGATGCCCATCAATTGGAGAATGGCTGAATAAGTTTTGGTATATGAATGTTATAGAATATTATTGTTATGTAAGAAATGACTAGCAGGTTCAGAAATGCCTGGAGAACTGATGCTAAGTGAAATGAGCAGAACCAGGAGATCATTGTATATGGCAGCAACAATCCTATATGATTATCAATTCTGAAGGACGACAATGAGATGATTCAAATCAATTGCAATTGTTCAGTGATGAAGAGAGCCATCTAAACCCAGAGAGAGGACTGTGGGAGCTGAGTGTGGGCCACAATATAGCATTGTCACTCTTTCTGTTGTTGTTTGATTGTATTTTGTTTTCTTTTCCAGTTTTTTTTCTTATTGATTTGATTTTTCTTGGGCAGCAAAATAACTGCATAAATATGCATACATATATTGTATTTAACATATATGTTGACACATTTAACATGTATTGGACTATCTGCCATCTAGAGCAGGGGATGGGGGGGAGGGGATAACTTGGAGCTTTGCAAGGATCAATGTTAAAAAATTATCCATGCATATGGTTTTGTAAATAAAAAGCTTTAATAAAAGAAAATATTTCATAAATCTATCTATCCACTTCCCTCCTTACCTCCTTTTCTCCTTGCCTTCCTGTATTCCTTCCCTCCTCCCTTTCTTCTCTCCTTCCTTCCTTCCTTCTTTCCTTTTTTGTTTCTTTGTTTATTTCTTTCATTTTCTATCAATGCTGCCTTTGAAGTTGCTAGATCTGGCTGAACTTTTGTATTTTACCTCTGATCTCGGGTAGTTACAGAAAAAGTGTAATGTAGTTAAAATAAAATAAAATTGGAGTCAGAAGATCTGATATTAGTCCTATCAATAATTATTGCTAAGTGATCTTGTGCAAGTCATTTAACTTTTCTGTACCTCAAGTTCCTCTTCTGTAAAATTCAGGGTTGGCCTGGATGACCCCTAAGCTTTTTTTCTTTGAACTTCTGATTTTTAGTGGTCCTGCTACTGTATGTTTAAATGTTGGGAGCCATTATGGAGATGTCTATGTGGAAGGGTGAATAATTGAATAGTAATTGAACAATGAGAAAATAAGAAAAGATCTCTAATGAAACAATTAAAATATATGAGAGAGACACAATTAAGGAGTATACCTAATTAAAACAAAAGTTGTTCTCTTACTACTATATGAAATTTATTACAATTTAAAAACTGCATATAAGTGCAAATTTTGAAATAAAACTCTTTTACTTTTAAAAAATATTGTAATGCAAATTTTGATATTTTTCATAAATAAAATTTAAGTTCATATTTTGTATGGATCAGATCTTCCTTTTACCCTCATATGAAGAGTCTGCCACTGTGGATCTAAGCTCAACATGGAGGTTTTAGTAAATTAAGAGTTAAGAACACTAGAAACTTGTTTTTGGTAAAGAATCAGGAAATACAAAGGACTAAAAAATGGTAAGTAGGTATTAACCCATTTGTCTCACTTGGACTTTTAAAGGGCACACAAGAGAGAAAAAAAAAATATGTTTAAAAACAAATGTATTTTTTTCATATAACATGACAGACTTATTTGCTGCTATCTTTTCTTCTTGCCTCATATTTTGCCCAAGTGTATATACACAGCTGTTATACTTAACCCCTGAAAAGTATCTATGTAGATCCAATAAGTGCATTCATTTGAGATTTTTTTTTCATATTTATAATTTGTCAAGATATAAAGTAATCAGTTTTGTTAAAAATACATGTGGGTATTGCATTTGAAATATTTTCTCATGAAATTGGCATAAATGCTTCTTACTGTTCTTGCTAAAAGTTGTGTGTACACTGTAACTTTATAGTTTCAAACTAGAATATTAAATATTAAATCATTTCAGTTCACCAGTTCACTTCAACTGTCTCTCTTTTTCTCTCATAGATAGATATAAATACATAGAGAAAGAAATATAACTGTATCCATATGAAGTAGTGAACTTAATTGAGAAATGGTCTATACTGTGATTATTCCACTAGCTGACCATTTCCCGGTCTTCTTCTTTTTAGGCCTCCATATTCCCTGGGACACAACAAGAATGAAAAATATTACCTAAATTTAGTTTATGAAGTAGTGGTTGAGAGTAAAAGGAGTGAAAGGACTGACTAATTTTTCAAGAAATTTCATTGTGAGTAAAATGCTACCAAACAGCATTGCATACTATAGAGAATGAAAGCTTTTATGAAAGGATGCAATAGTTAATGAAACAAACTTCATTGTCTTAAGAACTTGCCAAAGCCACCAACTTTCAGCAACCACTACTCTGATCAGTCAGTAGTCATCAATATCAAGGCAAAACTCTCCATCAGTAAAAATATTATGGCTTGATCACCACCCAGATAACAGCGTTTTTAGCAACAAAGTATTTTTAAATTAAGGCAATGCATGAAAATGGGTGTCTTTTTTTTTTTAAGATACAATTTTTGTATTAAATTACATAAGGAAAGTCTAAATGAAGAAATTCCCTCCACTAATGAAGCCTCATTAAATGACCATATGTATAAGAATCTTCCTCAAAATATTTTAAACTTCAAAATTTCTGGCATTGTTAGGGTAGTGGAGGTTTTTGTCACATTTTTGTCTTTGGGTGGCTTTTCAAAACAATCTTAAGGAAGTGCATGGATTTGTTGTCTCAACACAAGAGTGAAATTAATAGAAAGACTCAATACAATTGGATAATCAAAAAATCTTATTTACTAATGTGAATTTGAAGTATAATCAGAAAAAAAGTAGCAGTCTAATATGAATTTAGTTCCACGTGCAGATTTTATTCATCATCCTGATGCATGTCTTCTTTATCTCATAGCTAATCAATTACAATTCACTGTTGATTGGTAGCCCCTCCCTATTCTAGTCTATCATCCACTTTGCTATCAAAATAATCTTCCCATGTCATACTCAATAAACTAAAGTGACTCCCTATTAACTCCAGAATCAAATTGCAAAAATATATACTGTTTATAATAAATGCAATTTATATAAACATAATATTATTAATAAGCATTTATAATAAATTATATTATATACATATAAATAAAATGTTTGCACATTTACATATATAATTTGTCATTGAAAATGACTAAATAACCTGGATATATCATATATTTCCAGATTTCTTACACCTTATAATCCTATACCCTCTCCCACAGAGTCTTAGATCTAGTGACATCGGCCTTTTCATTGTTCTTCAAATAAGACAGTATATCTTCAGCTCTAGTCATTTTCACTGACTATCCCTCATGTATAGATAGAATGTTCTCTTTTCTTGCTCCAATTTCAGATTTCTTTGACTTCTATAGACTCCCAATTCAAATTACATCTTTTACATGAAGTCTTTCCCAATTTCTCTTAAAGCTTTTCTACTCTACTGGGAAATAATTCCCAATTTGTATTATCTATAAGTTGGTTGTGCATAGATATTTACATGTTTTCTCCTCCATTAGATGTTGGGCTCTTCAAGGAGAGGGAGTAACTTTTGCATTTTTTTTTGGTCTTCCCCAGTCCTTAGCACAGAGCCTGATGCATAATAGATGTTTATTAAATGTTCATTAACTGATTTCTTTTTGCCTGAGTATACATTGAACATCCAGTGTTAAAAAAAATAGACTTAATATAAAAGCATATATATATATATATATATATATATATACATATAAATAAAATGTTTGCACATTTACATATATAATTTGTCATTGAAAATGACTAAATAACCTGGATATATCATATATTTCCAGATTTCTTACACCTTATAATCCTATACCCTCTCCCACAGAGTCTTAGATCTAGTGACATCGGCCTTTTCATTGTTCTTCAAATAAGACAGTATATCTTCAGCTCTAGTCATTTTCACTGACTATCCCTCATGTATAGATAGAATGTTCTCTTTTCTTGCTCCAATTTCAGATTTCTTTGACTTCTATAGACTCCCAATTCAAATTACATCTTTTACATGAAGTCTTTCCCAATTTCTCTTAAAGCTTTTCTACTCTACTGGGAAATAATTCCCAATTTGTGTTATCTATAAGTTGGTTGTGCATAGATATTTACATGTTTTCTCCTCCATTAGATGTTGGGCTCTTCAAGGAGAGGGAGTAACTTTTGCATTTTTTTTTTTTGGTCTTCCCCAGTCCTTAGCACAGAGCCTGATGCATAGTAGATGTTTATTAAATGTTCATTAACTGATTTCTTTTTGCCTGAGTATACATTGAACATCCAGTGTTAAAAAAAATAGACTTAATATAAAAGCATATATATATATATATATATATATATATATACATATATATATATATATATATATATATATATATATATTTGTTCTGATCATAGCATCAAGGGAGAGCTAAACTATATTTGTTTACTGAACACTGCAAATGGTTTTCCATTTTAGACTTGGGGAATTATATTCATATGCCTTTGGGAGTCACAAGTGGAAAACAAATTTATCTTTCATTACTACTCAGTAAATTTGGAAAAGATTTTACTGTCACAGCAACATTTTCAGATATATGAGATGTCATAAACACTCATTCTCCAGTGAGTTGGTCCTCTTGAATTATAGGTAAAGCTGGGAAGGATTATTCCAGCATTTCCATTGTTCTTACTATTTTCTGATTCTACTTCTCTTTTCCATTGACTATGGTTTCCTGGTTGGGTTATGTAGCCCTGAGAATTAATGAATGATAGAACATTGGAGACTAACTTGTGATCCCATGGTAGAAATCATGTCTTCCCCACTAAATAAAACATAGAGTCTGACTCATGGGGAAATATGCTTTCTCATTTTGGAAATTAGCCTTAAATATGGCATTTAAAATAAGTAAAAGACAGCTGAAGTCTGTGGCTAATTTGGCACCTGTAGGTCAGAATTAGTTGGGTTTCTCTGATAGTCATTCCTCCTTCCCAAGTATTCCCCAAAGAGTTATTTTGCTTGGACTGCATCCTTTGCTGCACTGGCTCAAATTATAGATAACTTAAGTCCAAACATTGTTGACACTGGCAATAATTCCTATATCCTTCTAGTACAAATTATCTTTCCATGAATAATAGAGTGCTAAGGTCAGTTTGTGGGTTCTATGACTTGAAAAGTAATGATTTTCATGTGTTTGGTGAATATCCAAAGATCCCCAGTAGTTTTATCATCTATAATCTCAATAACCCCAAATAAGTACACCCTATAACCCAGGTTTAAATTTGTGAATGTTTATGTTTATCTATTTTTCTAATGATGGATGGATGCCTCATTATTCTTGGTTCCAGGCACCTCATAAATTATCAGAGAATTATCTATGTATTGCAAGTTTAATTGCAAAATTTAGCCTAAGCTATCTACATGACCACCCTGAAACTAGTTTAAAAAAATATTGTGGCTTTGTTGTTTGGATTGCAAATGAATAGGAAATATGGTTTTTTAGCCATACCTGAATCCATTGACTATATTTCCTCCTTTCCTATTGAAAGGAAATAGATTAGCCATAGTAATGCAGTCCAGGCAATTTCAGTACTACTAGGCATTTTGCCCTTTACTTCCTCCAACTACACATGATTGGCAATGTGATTCATGGCTGGAACTGATCACCATATGTGGCAATGTTAATGAATTATAGGACCACAGATTTAGAGCTGGTGGGACCTCTAAGGTCATCTAGTCCAACCTCCCTTCTTTCACAATTGAGAAAATTAAAGGAAAAAGAAGTTGATTGACTTCCCCATGGTCAAACAGATCCAGCATTCTTTCTTTTGCATCATATTTTAATGTGTGCAAAGATTATGTACATACATGTGTATATGTATGTGTGTATACATATATACATACATATACATAAAAATATATACATGTGTGTATGGATTAACACAGAGATGGAAAAAGCCTTATAACAACCCTTTGATGTAAATGCTGTTGATTTTATAATTTTTTTTCCCAGAAGAGAGATTTGTGGATCAGAGAAGTAAAATAGTTTGTTGCTGTTCATTTATTTCAGTGGCATTTGGCTCTTTCCAATCTCCTTTGGGATTTTCTTGGTAAAAATACTGCAGTAGTTTTGTCATCTCTTTTTTCAGTATATTTTATATATGAATGAATTCAGTATATTTGATATCATACTATAGTGTAATAGTATAGTATAATATAGTATAGTATTTTCATATATTCATATTCATATATAATTATATATGTATATTATAGTACATGTGTATATTATATATTATAGTATATATGTATATTATGGTATATATGTACTATATTTGTGAACTATATATGTATATTATAGTATATATAATGTGTATATTATAGTATATTATATATGAATTATATATGAATTCAGTATATTTTATATATGAATTGAAGTAAACAGGGTTAAATGACAAGCACAGGATTACACATTTAGTAAACATTTGGGGTCAAGTTTGAATTAAGAAAGATGTGTCTTCCTAACTCTAGGCCTGGAGCTCTATTCACTATATAACCTAGATATGTAGGTTTAAACAGCTAGTAAATATACGAGAAGGGATTTGAACTCATGACATCCCATTTTTATTATATACAAACAGAATAGAAAATTCTGCTTATTTAGAACTTAATATAGTTCCACAAGATTCACACCTATGATAATGGAGTATATAACAGCCAGCAAGGACTGGTTGAGATTCAATTCCACCTTCAGTCAAGCTCCTGGTAGCTCTCCTGGGGGACTGAGAAGCTTGGAGATAGAGGCTTGGCTCCAAGCCAGAGAAGACAAACAGACAGGAGGTGGGAGCTTAAGCTCTCGGAGCCAAGGAGAGAGAATTCATTTCCATCTTCTTCAGCCTTGTGATGGCTGGCCTGTCTTCTTGCACTTTCTCCACTGAAACCAAGTCCCCTCTGAAGGCCATAAGAAAGCTAGCTGAGCACTAGGCAAAGGAGATAATAAAGACTTTTGGACTTCAACACCTGGCTATTCTTGTGGTGATTACTCTTGTGAAATGATGGTTGCTCCCAAGACCTCCAGAAAACTCACTAAGAGCATTACAACTGATCTCTCCAGGTTAATGATTATCATTTCCTACTGTCAGACCCATGAGTCTTCATGAAGTATTTGCATGCATATTTCCTGTATCTCTCATATATAAATGATACTGCATGAAACTGTAGAACAGGAACGGTATATTCTACCTCATCTGATTTATCCCTATCCCTGTTTTCTATCAATTTCCCATCTGTCCAAGATCATGAAGTCTGAAAAAACTTTCTTAACTATGTATTTCTCCCAGTATTTGTCAAATGTATTTTTATGTAACCAGAAATGTGTTTGTCTCTTTCTGTATCTCCTGTACTCAGTAAAGTGTCCTATTTAGTAGGCTTTTAAGTTTTTATTGGCTAACTATAGGTAGTTTTACATTAATGCTTTTTGAATTTGTTAAATGAATGGTATGCAATTTTAAGCTCACTTTTCCATGACTCTTCATAGCCTAATATCTTTTTTTTTTATTTCAAAGAGAAAATAGTTAAGCATCTAGAGAAATTCCACTTTGGTTGTCTTTGTATGATGGCAGATATAAAGTAGGGAAAATAAAAAGGACAGAGATTACTATTATTATTATTATTATTATTATTATTATTATTATTATTATTAGGTTTTAGGTTTCATCTCTTCTTTTTCAAAGGACCACATCCATTAAAGGATTGTGTTTGCTTTCCCATGTATTATATAATTTTCTGCTCAAAGAATGGAAAGAATTTAAAGGTGAAATAACAGATTTTCAGTGTCAAAATTTTTTTCGGAACTATATGTACAATGCAGGAATTAATAGTTTTTCCCTCATGCTTCTAACATGAATGGGACAGAAATGAATCAGACTACTGCAAGAAAGATATTTCTAGTTTCAGTGCACTAATTATCTATATTCCAGAGAAAAGAGCTTTTTGAAATGACCCAAGAATGCAAATGCAAAAATTATCTCTGCTGGATACACTGAAGAATTTGCAAGTTCTTTCTTTAATGTTATTCTTTAGAAAGAAAAAAAAAATACTTCATAGGTATTTGTCTAATATAGTCCCATGAATAAAACAAGAGTTTCTTTTGGCATATTTCACTTTAAAAGTTAGACTTTCTCAAATCCACATTCTGATTCCTCAATATTTTGTTTTAATCTTCCCAATTTTACTTGAGAAAAAATACAATTTAGAAACATTCTGTGAATATATGTTTCCAAATAAATATATTGACTTAGTGCAATGTGGGGCATATCTTGAGGAAATTTTGATTAACAAGATGTCATTTGTTTTCAGTTCACTAAGTATAGAGAGAATGCCCAGACAAAGATCAGATGATGCTCTGGGACAGCAGTGGAAATGGGATTGGCTTCCTCTTCATCTTTTATTCTAATGCTAACTGTGTAGAAGTAAGAGGGTTGGGGAGGATCCTATTTTGGGTCCAACATGTTACTCTCTCTCCACCATAGCCCTTAAACTGAGGTGCAGTTTTAAACTCATAGGACAAGTAAAGAAGCTTCAGAGAATTCTAATTGATCAAAACATTAAAAGAATGACTCTTCCTGAAATCTAGCATCTAAATGAAATGTGATCATTGACAAAGCAAAGCACAAGATTATGTATACCATGGTAACTATTTACTAGTACATAATTATCTTACAATACCAATATATTTATCTAGCAATATTGGGTTTGTCCATGGGAAAATATCACTTCTGATTACATTATATTTTCTAAAGACTATATATTTTAGGAGTTGGATGAAAGAGGAAAATAAAAACACTGTCCTTGATAACTCAGGGTGATATGTTTTCTACATATTTTTGCAGACAAATAAATCCTTCCAAAACATAGATTATTGAGACATATTTAATCAAAATACAAAATCAGTCATAGAAAAACTATTTTTCTTCTTTTTTTTTGGATTACTTTGGAAAAGGTATTTTTTTAGTACCCATGAAAAAAGGTAATAGGCAAATGTTTCCCTGAAAAATGGCAGGAAAGAATAAAGCCTTTTCCTACTTCAATGTGAAAGGTTAGCCTAGATAAGGCTGTAAATTATTAGATTAGCTAAAATATGGATTTAGCAAATCCATGCAATAAATTCTTTCCATATCCCATTTCTCAGTAATAAACAGTTGATTTCTCTGCTCACCTAAAGCTGAAAAATTTCAAAAAGTTAACAGTTTATTTATTTTTTGCTGAGGCGATTAGGGTTAAGTGACTTGCCCAGGGTCACACAGTTAGAAAGTGTTAAGTACCTGAAGTCGGATTTGAACTCAGCTCCTTGTGACTTCAGGGCTCTGGCTCTATCTACTACACCAACTAGCTGCCCCAGAATTCATTAAAAGAAGTGAATTATATATGCCACTAAAGTGCCCCCCAAAAGGGATAACATTTTTTATATGTCATTATTACTATGTCTGGAACACTCATTTAATATATAGCAATAAGGAACATATTGATATGCTTTGTTACATATTTTTAATCAAGCAATGATTAGCCAATAGAATGCTTCCTTGAGAACATTAAAGGATGATAAACTCAACTTGAATGTTATTTATATTCTGTTTATTAAAACTTTTTATTTTCAAAGCATGTGCATAGACATTTTCAACTTTCACCCTTACAAAATGTTGTTTTCCAAATTTTTCTCCTCCCTTCCCCCACCATCTTTCATAGACAGCAAGTAAATCAATATATGTTAGATTTGTGCAGTTCTTCTATACATATTTCTACTACATCATGCTTCACAAGAAAAATCATATTAAAAAGGAAAAACTGAGAAAAAACCAAAATGTAAGCAAAAAACAACAAAAAATAAAAATATTCTATTATGACCCATATTCAGTCCCCATAATCCTCTTATTGAGTGCAGATGACTTTCTTCATCACAGAACCATTAGAACTGGCCTGAATCACCTCAATATTCACTTAGCCTCACTTCAAATAAATCTCTCCAGGTCTCTCTGATATCATCCTGCTGAACATTTCTTATAGAACAATTACATTCTGTAACAGTCATATACCATAAGTTATTCACCCATTCTTCAATTAATGGGTATCCACTCAGTTTGTGATTTCTTGACACTACAAAAAGGCTGCTACAAACATTTTTGCACATGTGGAACCTATTCCCTTTTTATAATCTCTTTGGGATGCAAGCACAGTAGAGATCTGACTGGGTCAAAAAGTATGCACAGTTTGATACCCTTTGCCCTAGTTTCATATTGATCTGCAGAAGAGTTGGATCACTTGATAACTCCACCAACAATGGAGTAGTGTCCTAATTCTCTCATACCTCCTCCAACATTCATCATCATCTGTTTCTGCCATCTTGCTTCTTGTCCAATCTGATAAGTATGTTTGCATTTCTCTGATCAATAGTGATGTATAGCATTTTTCCATATGACTAGGAATGGTTTTACTTTTTTCATTTGAAAATTCTTCATATCCTATAATTATTTATCAACTGGAAAAATGGCTGGAATTCTTATACATTTGTATCAGTTCTCTATGTGTTTTAGAAATCAAGTCTTTATGAGAAACCTTAAATATAAATTTCCTCCCATTTTATTGCTTCCTTTCTAATTATGTTTTGTTTGTACAAAAAAAAATTAACTTAATATAATCAAAATTATCCATTTTGCTGTCTACAATATGCTCTACTTCTTTGGCCACAAATTCCCACCTTTTCCACAGAGTTAAGAGATAGCCTATCCTTTTTTATCTAATTTGCTCATAGTACCACTCTTTATGGTCTAAATCATGAACCCATTTCAACCTTATCTTAGTATATTGTGTTTGGTGTGGGTCAATGTCTAGTTTCTGCCATAGTAATCCCCAATTTTCCCAGAAATTCTTATCAAGTGATGAGTTCTCATCACAGTAGCGGGGGACTTTGGGTTTGTCATTGACTTTTTGTGTCTTATGAACCTAACCTATTCTATTTATCTATTCTATTCTATTTCTTACTACTAAATGGTTTTGATGACCTCTGCTTTATAACATAGTTTTAGGTCTGGAACAGTTAGGTTATCTTCATTTATGCTTTTTCCATTAATTCCCTTGTAATTCTTAACTTTTTGTTCTTCAAGATGAATTTTGTTATTTTTTTCTAACTGTATAAAATAATTTCTTGGGAATTTGGTTGCTATGACACTTAATAAGTAGATTAATTGAAATAGTATTGTCATTTTTATTATATTAATTTGGTCTAATCATGAGCACTGGATTTTTTCCAATTTATTACATCTGATTTTATTTGTGTGGAAAGTATTTTGTAACTGTTGTCCATATTGTTCCTGATTTTACTTTAGAAGGTATACTCCCAAATATTTTATATTATCTACAGTTATTTTAAATGGACTTTCTCTTTGTATCTCTTGCTGTTGGATTTTGTTGGTTACATATAAAAATGCTGATGACTTTTATGGATTTATTTTATATCCTGCAACTTTGCTGAAGTTCTGGATTATATCTAGTAAGTTTTAGATGATTCTCTAGAATTTTCTAAGAATTATCATCATAGCATCTGCAAAGAGTGATACTTTGGTTTCCTTGTTGTCCACTCTAAATCTTTTAATTTCCTTTTTTTTTTCTTATTGCAAAAGCTAACATTTTTAATACAAAATAGTATTGGTGATAGTGGACAACCTTGTTTCAGCCCTTATTCTATTGGGAATTATTCCAGTTTATGCCCTTTACATATGATGCTTGCTGGTGGATTTAAATAGGTGCTAGTGATCATTTTAAGAAAAACTCCATTTATTTCTATTCTCTCTATTTTTTTTTAATAGGAATGGGTGTTGGATTTTGTCAAATGTTTTTTATGCACCAATTAAGGTAATCATATGATTTTTTGTTTGTTTGGTTATTGATATAGTTCATTATAATAATAGGTTTCCTTGCATTGAAGCAGCCCTGCATTCCTGCCATAAATTTGACTTTGTCATAGTGTATTATCTTGGGGATAACTTGTGTGGTCTTTTTGCTAGTATTTAATTAAGGTTTTTGCATTAATATGCATTAGGGAAATTGAGTTATAATTTTCTTTCTCCATTTTGACTCTACCTGGTTTATACATGAACATTTTTTCTTAGGAGATTGACTAATAGCTTTTTCTATTTCATCTTCTAAAATGGGACTAAGAAAATTTCTTCCTCTATTTATCTGAGCAATCTATATTTTTGTAAGTTATTCATCCATTTCACTTAAAGTATCAGCTTTATTATCATATAGTTGAGCAAAATAGTTCCTAATTTTTGCTTTAATTTCCTCTTCAATAGTATGAAAAGTTCAACCTTTTTTATTTTTGATATTAGCAATTTAATTTTGTTCTTTCCTTTTTTGAATCAAATTAACTAAAGATTTATCTATTTTATTTTTTCCAATAAAATCAATGCTTAGTGTATTTATTAGTTCAGCAGTTTTCTTACTTTCAATTTTGTTAATTTTCCTTTTCATTTTCACAACTTTAAATTTGATATTTATTTGGGAGGGTTTCATTTGATTTTTGTTTGTTTGTTTTAGGCAAGTAAGAATCTAGAGATTAAAAAAAAAAAACTTCTCCTAAAAACTCTTTTGGCTACATCCCATAAATTTCGGTGGGTTGTTATTGTTATTCTCTTGGATAAAATTATCAATTGTGTATATGATTTGTTGTTTCATCCACTCATTATTCAGGATTATATTATTAACATTTCAATTAATTTTGGTCTATTTTTCCCTGACCTTTTATTGTAATTTTTATTGTATCATGATCTGAAAAAAGATGTATTTACTATTTCTGCCTTTCTGCATTTGATTTTGAGGTTTTTAATGCCCTAATACATAGTCAATTTTTGTATAGGTCCCAGGTACCACTGAGCAAATAATATATTCCTTTCTGTCCCCATTCAATTTTCTCCAAACGTCTATTATATCTAACTTTTCTAAAATTCTATTTACCTTCTTAACTTTTTTATTTCTGAAAGTGACAGGTTGAGATTCCTTATTAGTATAGTTTTGCTATTTAATTCTTCTTGCAGTAAAATATCACTGTTGGTCTTTCATGGGCAGAACCGAGATGGCTGAGCAGGCAAACATGACTCTCTAAGCTCCTCTCATTACCCTCATAACTAACTATTTAATCCAGCCTCAAAAATGACTCTTCACTGCTTAAATTCATGAAGATTAGAAGCACTACAATTTACCAGCTAAAGTCAATCCGGAAGATCACCAAGAAAGCTTTGTCTTGAGGGGCCAGGAACAGACTAGCACAGGCAGGAGAGGCTAGAGTCCTGAGCAGACCAGGGGCGGGGGTGATCTCTGTGGCTAGAGAAGTTATAGGGACAACTTTGCTATAGGCTAACTGCTCTGCCTTGATTACAAAGCAGTAAACTGGCAGAGAAATTAAAGCCTAAAACAGAGGGTGTTCTAAAAAATGCCAGAACCTAACGAGATCTGGCTGTAACCCCTCAAACCTGGAAGTGACTCAGGCAGACTTTACCTGCAGCCCTGTGGCCACATCCTGCAGTTCAGGGCTTTTTAGGGGGCAGTTACTAATTTGCAAGACAGGGGGGCACAGCCTGGAAAGCCTCTAATCGGCAGAGTGGGGGGCTCAGCTTGGGACAATAGAACCTCCCCTGCTGACTGCACTTCAGGGGCAGACATTTCCAGTCCCTGCAAATCCATTTACTGCTCAGCTGCTAACACCCACAGCCTCAGGGCGGGATTTGGCTTGGGAAGTGAAACTCTCAATGCTCAGCGTCTAACCCCAGGGCAGTCATTATCTCACACAGCCAAGGTTCTTTGCAGGGCACTTTCCCAGCTCAGCCCTGCAGGCCTGAGGTACTTTCTGGTGGGGAACTCTTTCCCAGAGCACTCCAGTACCTCACTGCTTTTTGTAGCCGGTCAGCAGGACAGCTACCGGTCCATACACCATTCACTGCTCTGCAGAGGAAGCTAGTAACCTCCTGGCTCTGAAGGCAGACCTTACAGGCTTTAACCAAATGAGTAAAAAAATCAAAAGAACGATTGATAGTTTCTATACAGAAAGAGAACAGCTTCTCAACCCTGAAGAGACTAATAGCAGACAGTCTCCAGACAATTGTTGGTCTCCAATACAAAAGGCTCTCCAGAAGAGACTATTAAAAACCTTAAAAGAAAGCTAGAAAAGAAATGGGGAAAGGAAAGAGAAACTATGCAAGAGAATACAGAAAAGGCACATAACTCATAAAAGAAAAATTTGATAAAGTGAAAAAAGAAAACAACTTCCCGAAATGTGAATTGGAAAAGGTAAAAAACTCCCAAGAAGTGCAGGGAAACAGAATTTGCGAATTGGAAAAAGAAAATAACTCAGTAAAAAAAAAAAAAAAAAAAAAATTAGTGAAATGGAAAAAAATTCCATAGAGCAAAACAAGTCAATTGGACATATACAAAAAGAAGTAAAAAAAGCTAATGAAGAAAATAACTCACTAAAAATCAGAACTGAACAAATAGAAATGACTGATTCATTGAGACATCAAGAATCAGTCAAGCAAAACCAAAAAAATGAAAGATTGGGAAAAAATGTCAAATATATACTTGGAAAAACAACTGATCTGGAAAATAGATCTAGGAGAGATAACCTGAGGATCATCAGACTACCAGAAAATTATGATGAAAAAAAGAGCCTAGATACTATTTTACAGGAAATCATCAAAAAGAACTGCCCAGAAGTAATAGAACCAGAAGGTAAAATAGGTGTTGAAAGAATTCATCGAACACCTTCTGAAAAAGACCCTAAAATAAAGACTCCAAGGAATATTGTGGCCAAACTTGAGAATTTTCAGACTAGAGAAAAAATTTTATAAGCAGCCAGGAAAAAAAAGTTCAAATACTGAGATGCCACAATAAGGGTCACACAAGATCTGGCTGCCTCAACATTAAAGGATCAAAGGGCCTGGAAACAGATATTCTGAAAGGCAAAAGAACTTGGAATGCAGCCAAGAATAAACAACCAGCTAAGCTGAGTATTTTTTTTTCACAGAAGAAGATGGACATTTAATGAAATAGAGGAATTCCATCTGTTTCTAAGGGAAAAAAAACAGACTTAAAGAAAAAATTTGATCTCCAACAACAGGAATCAAGAGAAGTAGAAAAGGGTAAAAGGAACTCTTAAAAACTATATTTCTGTTGTGGATATACATAAAAACCATATGTATAATTTGATTTTATTGCTATAACATAAAAAAGGGAAGAAGAAATGGAAAGGGGATAGTGTCAGAAAAAGGGAAGAGGGGAGATAAAAAGAGGGAAACTACATGCGACAATGAGGCAAAGGGAACCTATCAAATATGAGGGAACTTAGAGAGGGGGAGGAACATTGTGTGAATCCTACTCTTATCAGAGTTGGCTCAAAGAGGAAACAATTGACATATTTGTTTTACAGAGCTTCTTCTCTCACTTCATTAAAAAGTGGGAGAGGAAAAGGGAGAAGGAAAAAGAGTAATAAGGGAAGGGAACAAGAAAAGGGGAAGGGATTCAAAGGGAGGAGTGAGGGATGCTAAAGAGGGAGAGCTGCGTGATGTTAGTGGGACCAATAAGTTTAATACTAGGGAAGAAGGGAAGGAGGGCAAGAAAAAGAAAAGTATAATCTGGGGATATTAGGATGGCAGGAAATACAGAATTGGTTATTTTAACCATAAATGTGAATGGGTTGAACTCTCCCATAAAGAGGAGGCAGATAGCAGACTGGATCAAAAGTCAGAACCCTACAATCTGTTGTTTACAGGAAACACATTTAAAACAGGGAGACACATACAGACTAAAGGTAAAAGGCTGAAGTAGAATCTATTATGCTTCAGGTGCAGTAAAAAAAAAGCAGGGGTAGCCATCCTTATCTCAGATCAAGCAAAAGCAAAGATTGATCTAATTAAAAGAGATAAAGAAGGAAACTATATCTTGCTTAAGGGTACTATAGACAATGAAGCAATATCAGTATTAAACATATATGCACCAAGTGGTATAGCATCTAACTTCCTTAAAGAGAAGTTAAGAGAGTTGTGAGAAGAAATAGACAGCAAAACTATAATAGTGGGAGATCTCAATCTTGCACTCTCAGATTTAGATAAATCAAATCACAAAACAAATAAGAAAGAAATTAAAGAGGTAAATAGAATATTAGAAAAATTAGGTATGATAGATCTCTGGAGAAAACTGAATGGTGACAGAAAGGAGTATACTTTCTTCTCAGCAGCTCATGGAACCTACACAAAAATTGACCATATATTAGGACATAAAGACCTCAAAATTAAATGTAGGAAGGCAGAAATAGTAAATGCTTTCTTTTCAGATCACAATGCAATAAAAACTACATTCAACCAAAAGTTAGGTGTAAATAGACCAAAAAGTAATTGGAAACTAAATAATCTCATCTTAAAGAATGATTGGGTGAAACAGCAAATTATAGACAAAATTAATAATTTCACTCAAGATAATGACAATGGTGAGACAGCATATCAAAATTTATGGGATGCAGCCAAAGCAGTAATAAGGGGAAATTTTATATCCTTAGAGGCTTACTTGAATAAAATAGAAAAAGAGAAGATCAATGAATTGGGCCTGGAACTTAAAAAGTTAGAAAAAGACCAAATTAAAAACCCCCAATCAATTATTAAACTTGAAATTCTAAAATTAAAAGGAGAAATTAATCATATAGAAAGTAAAAAAAAAAAAAACTATTGACCTAATAAATAAAACTAAGAGTTGGTTTTATGAAAAAACCAATAAAATTGATAAACCTTTGGTAAATCTGATTAGAAAAAAGAAGAGAGGGAAATCAAATTAACAGTCTTAAAAATGAAAAAAGTAGAACTTTCCACTGATGAAGAGGAAATTAAAGAAATAATATGGGGTTACTTTGCCCAACTTTATGCCAATAAATTTGATAACCTAAGTGAAATGGATGACTACCTCCAAAAATATAGGCTTCCTAGATTATCAGAGGAGGAAGTAAATTACTTAAATAGTCCCATTTCAGAAAAAGAAATAGAACAAGCTATTAATCAACTCCCTAAAAAAAATCCCCAGGACAAGATGGATTTACATGTGAATTCTACCAAACATTCAAAGAACAATTAGCCCCATTGCTTTATAAACCATTTGAAAAAATAGGGAATGAAGGAGTCCCACCAAATTCCTTTTATGACACAGACATGGTACTGATACCTAAACCAGGTAGGTTGAAAACAGAGAAAGAAAATTATAGACCAATCTCCCTAGTGAATATTGATGCTAAAATCTTAAATAAGATATTAGCAAAAAAGACTACAGAAAATCATTCCCAGGATAATACACCATGATCAAATAGGATTTATATCAGGAATGCAGGGCTGGTTCAATATTAGGAAAACTACCAGTATAATTGGCCATATTAATAATCAAATTAACAAAAACCATATGATCATCTCAATCAATGCAGAAAAAGCATTTGATAAAATCCAACATCCATTCCTATTAAAAACTCTTGAGAGTATAGGAATAAATGGACTTTTCCTTAAAATAATCAGTAGCATCTAATTTAAAACCAGCAGTAAGCATCATATGTAACGGGGACAAACTGCAACCATTCCCAATAAGATCAGGAGTGAAACAAGATTGCCCATTATCACCATTACTATTTAATATTGTATTAGAAATGCTAGCTTTGGCAATAAGAGTTGAGAAAGAGATTAAAGGAATAAGAATAGTTAATGAGGAAACCAAATTATCACTCTTTGCTGATGATATGATGGTATACTTAGAGAACCCCAGAGACTCTACTAAAAAGTTATTAGAAAAAATCCACACCTTCAGCAAAGTTTCAGGATACAAAATAAGCCAACATAAGTCATCAGCATTCTTATATATCATTTACAAAACCCAGCAGTTAGAGTTACAAAAAGAAATTCCATTTAAATTAACTACTGATTGTATAAAATATTTAGGAATCTATCTGCCAAGGGAAAATCAGAAATTTTATGAGCAAAACTACAAAACACTTTCCACACAAATTAAGTCTGATCTAACCAACTCGAAAAATATTAAATGCTCTTGGATTGGACAAGCAAATATAATAAAGATGACAATACTACCTAAATTAATTTATTTATTTAGCGCCATACCAATCAGACTCCCCAAAAACTACTTTGATGAATTAGAAAAAATAACAACAATGTTCATATGCAAAAACAAAAGGTCGAAAATTTCAAGGGAATTAATGAAAAAAAAATCAAATGAAGGTGGCCTAGCTGTACCAGATCTAAAATTATATTATAAAGCAGCAGTTACTAAAACCATCTGGTATTGGCTAAGAAATAGACTAGTTGATCAATGGAATAGGTTAGGTTCAAAGGACAAAACAGCCAATAACTTTAATAATATAGTGTTTGGCAAACCCAAAGACAACAGTTTCTGGGATAAGAATGCATTATTCGACAAAAATTGCTGGGAAAATTGGAAATTAGCATGACAGAAACTAGGCATTGACCCACACTTAACACTGTACACCAAGATAAGTTCAAAATGGGTTCATGACCTAAGCATAAAGAATGAGATTATAAATAAATTGGAAGAGCATAGGATAGTTTACCTCTCAGACCTGTGGAAGAGGGAGGAATTTATGACCAAAGAAGAACTAGAGATCATTATTGACCACAAAATAGATAATTTTGATTACATCAAATTGAAAAGTTTTTGTACAAACAAAACAAATGCAGACAAGATTAGAAGGGAAACAATAAACTGGGAAAACATTTTTACAATCAAAGGTTCTGATAAAGGCCTCATTTCCAAAATATATAGAGAATTGACTCTAATTTATAAGAAATCAAACCATTCTCCATTTGATAAATGATCAAAGGATATGAACAGACAATTCTCAGACGAAGAAATTGAAACTATTTATAGACATATGAAAATATGCTCCAAATCATTATTAATCAGAGAAATGCAAATTGAGATAACTCCAAGATACCACTACACCCCTGTCAGATTGGCTAGAATGACAAGGAAAGATAATGCAGAATATTGGAGGGGATGTGGGAAAACAGGGACACTGATACATTGTTGGTGGAATTGTGAATACATCCAGCCATTCTGGAGAGCAATTTGGAACTATGCTCAAAAAGTTATCAAACTGTGCATACCCTTTGATCCAGCAGTGTTTCTATTGGGCTTATACCCCAAAGAGATACTAAAAAAGGGAAGGGGACCTGTATGTGCCAAAATGTTTGTAGCAGCCCTGTTTGTAGTGGCTAGAAACTGGAAAATGAATGGATGCCCATAAATTGGAGAATGGTTGAATAAATTGTTTTATATGAATGTTATGGAATATTATTGTTCTGTAAGGAATGACCAGTAGGATGAATACAGAGAGGACTGGCAAGACTTACATGAACTGATGCTAAGTGAAATGAGCAGAACTAGGAGATCATTGTATACCTCAACAATGGTACTGTTTGAGGATGTATTCTGATGGAAGTGGATCTCTTCCATAAAGAGAGCTAATTCAGTTTCAATTGATCAAAGATGGACAGAAGCAGCTACACCCAAAGAAAGAACATTGGGAAATGAATGTAAACTGCTTGCATTTTTGTTTTTCTTTCCAGGTTATTTATACCTTCTGAATTCATTTCTCCTTGTGCAACAAGAAAACTGTTCAGTTCTGCACACATATATTCTATCTAGGATATATTCAACATGTAAAGGATTGCTTGCCATCTGGGGGAGGGGGTGGAGGGAGGGAGGGGAAAAATCGGAACAGAAGTGAATGCAAAGGATAATGCTGTAAAAAAATTACCCTGGCATGGATTCTATCAATAAAAAGTTATTTAAAAAAAAAAGAAAGAAAGAAGAAAAAAAGAAAAGTGAAAAAAGGAGAAAAAATATCACTGTTAATAGCCTGAGAATAAAAATATTTAAGTAATTTAGAAGAGATTTATAACACAAAGGGCATTCTCCAATAAACAAGTATCAAAGGATGAAAACAAATATTTTATGAAAATGAGTTTAGCTACAAATGACTCAGGAAATTATTTTTTCAATCATGGTAACAATACTCTGCAGTTTTACTTGTTACTCTCCTAATTTGGAAATATGACAAAAGATACAAATGATAATTGTTGGAAAAAATTTTGGGAAAATAGCCAATCTCTGTTGATAGAGTGCGACGTAGTCTAAATGTACTGATTTAAATTTTGAGGGAAAATGGAGAAGAAAAATTTTATTTCTTAAAACCTTCTATTATGCCAAGCACTTTGCTATACATTTAAAAATATATTATACCATTTGATCCTAACAACAACAACAAAAAAATTTCTTCTTGCAACTCTTTTAACTTCTCCTCTATGAAACTTGGATGCTATATCACTTGGTGCATTGATATTATTCTTTTGATATTACTTCAATATCTGTGGAATCCTTTAGCAAAATGTAGTTTCCGTCCTTATCTCTTTTAATTAGATTGATTCGATTTTTGTTTTTGCTTGATCAGAGATCCGGATTGATACCTCTGCTTTTTATTTTTATTTATTTATTTTTTTTTAACTTCAGCTGAAAGAGAATAGATTTTGCTTCAGCCTATCACTTTTACTCTGCTTTATCATTCTGCTATATCACTCTCCTTTAAATGTGTTTCTTGTAAACAACATATTGTAGAATTCTGGCTTTTAATTCAGTTTGCTTTCTGCTTCCATTTTATGAGAGAATTCATGTCATTACATTCACAGTTAAAATTACTAACTGTACTTGCTGCCATCTTATTTTCCCCAAATTGTGCTTTTCTCTTTCCTTTTTTCCTTTCCCTTCTCACCAGTATTTTGCTTCTGACTACCACCTTGCACAAATAGCCCTCCCCTTTTACAGCCCCTCCTTTCTTATCCCTTCCTCTTTCTGCTTATATTCTTCATTCTACTAGCCCCCACCTTTCCTTTGCCTTTTCCTCTCCTACTTCCCTATAGTACAACATGTTTCTCTCAGAAGCTAACTATGTCTGATAATCTCTCTTTGAGTCAAATCCAACATTAGTAAGATTCACACAATGCTCGTCCTGCTTCCTTCTTTCCCTCAACTGTAATAGATCTTTTTTGCCTCTTCATGAGATGTAATTTATCTCATTTTATCTCTGTTTTCCTCTTATTTCTGTAAAATTAACTTTCCATGTCTAGTTCCTTTATAATATCATTACAATAAAACAAATTGTACCTGTGCCCTCTAAGTATGTCCATAACAAAGCTATAGTTTTCAAGTTTAACATATCATCTTTCCATCTGGATTTTAACATCTATCTTTCTTAGGGATATAAACTTTTTTTTAACTTTAAAAAGAAAGTTACTTTTTTTCTCCTCTTTTTTTACCTTTTTATGCTTCTCTTGAGTACTATATTTGAAGATCAAATTTTCTGTCCATCTTTTCCCTGAAAGATAATGCTTAATTTTGCTGTACAGTTGATTGTTGGCTGTAATCCAAGTTCTTTTGTTCTTTGGAGTGCCATATTTCATTTCCTTTGATGGTTTAAAGTGGAAGCTGCTAGGTCCTAGGTAATCTTGATTGTGGCTCCTCGATATTCAAATTCTTTCTTCCTGACTTCTTGCAGTATTTTCTTCTTGATCTCACAATTTTGAATTATGATATTCCTTGCAGTTTTCAGTTTGGGTTCACTTTCAGAATGTGATTGGTGAATTTTTCCAATGGCTATTTTATCCTCTGGTCCTAGGACATCAGGGCACGTTTTCTCAATGATTTCTCAAAGGTATTTTTGAGGTTTTTTTTTTTTCCATCATGGTTTCCAGGTAGTCCAGTAATTCTTAGATTGTCTTTCCTGAATCTATTTTTCAGTTCAGTTGTTTTTCCAAATATTCCAAACATATTTTTCCTTCTTTTTGGTTTTGTTTGATTAATTCTTGGTATCTTACTGAGTCCTTTACTTTAATTTGTTCAATTCCAATTTTTAGTGAACTATTTTCTTCAATTAATTTTTAACATTTTTTTGCATTTTCAGACTTTTAAATGATTTGTAATGTTCATTGAATTTTTTTTTTTCAAATCACAAATTCTATTTTTAGTGACTTTGTTTCTTTTTCTATTTCATCAAATATATTTGTAGGGAATTATATGTATTTTCCCCATTTCACTAAATGTATTTTAAGGAGTTTTCTTCATATAATTTTGCATTTCCTTTTCCAACCTTTCCTGCAAACTTTCTATTTCCTTTACCCCATTTTTTTTCCAATTCTCTTATAATTTTTTTGAATTCTTCCAAGAAAGCCTTATGACATAGAGACCAATTCACATCACCCTTTGAAGTTTCATGTGAAGACAGTTTGCCTTTAGTGCCCTTAAGGTTTGAGGTCTGTTCTTCTCTATCTCCATAAAATCTTTTCTATGATAAGAGCTCTTTTTGCTTTTTTGTTATTTTTTAAAAGTTGAAATCTGGCTTAGGGCAAAGGGGAGATTGTTCACAGCTTCCTCTATAGGTAACAGTAGCTTCATACTACCCTGGGCCTGGTATTGACATTTTCCTTCCATGCTGGCTGCATGTGGACAACTTCCATGTTATTCTGGCATTCAGTGCCTCACTATTTGCCATTTGTAATTGTGTTGGATGTCTCAGAAGTAGTCTGCTGATCCACTTGTGTCTAAATCAGGACAGAGTAGACTATGCTACTGTATTTTGGCTAAGAGCCTTCTGGTAAATTTCTCCAGCAATGGACACTTTGCAGCCCTGGGTTCCTGTAACAGATTTGGCTGCCTCTCCCTCCTTCCCCCACCCAAATGAAACAGATCTTTTCTGAAGTTCTTCTAAAATATATTTTGCTGGAAATGTTATGCTCCAGATATTTGTGTGTTTTTTCACTCTAAAACCAGATCAACTTAATGTTGATCTGAGGGAAGCTAGGAAAAGCTCACACAAAGACCTGCCTAATCTCTGCCACCTTGGCTCCACCCCCTTGAACTTTATACTTAAAGGCAGACACCTTTGGGGACTAGATGTGATTCAAGCATAAGCATGCAATTCTCTGAGGTTGAGATAATAAACATCTGGAATGGAGGAACAGACACTCATACTAATATGTTAGGAAACATCAGTCCTAGGGTTTTTGTTGTTGTTTTTTGTTGTTGTTGTTGTTGTTTTTGTTTTTGTTTTTTTTTTTTGAGCATGGAAAAGAAAGGGTTAGAGTACAACCAATGAAATTTCAGAATACCAAAGAAAAATTTCCAAAATTTGCAGATTAATTAAAAATATATTTCTTGAACTGATGCTAAGTGAAATGAGCAGAACCAGGAAATCATTATATACCTCAACAATGATACTGTTTGAAGATGTATTCTGATGGAAGTGGATCTCTTTGATAAAGAGAGCTAATTCAGTTTCAATTGATCAAAGATGGACAGAAGCAGCTACACCCAAAGAAAGGACACTGGGAGATGAATATAAACTGCTTGAATTTTTGTTTTTCTTCCTGGATTATTTATACCTTCTGAATTCAATTCTCCCTGTGCAACAAGAAAACTGTTCGGTTCTGCACACATATATTGTATCCAGAATATACTGTAACCTATTCAACATGTAAAGGATTGTTTGCCATCTGGGGGAGGGGGTGGAGGGAGGGAGGGGAAAAATCGGAACAGAAGTGAATGCAAGGGATAATGTTGTAAAAAATTACCCTGGCATGAGTTCTATCAATAAAAAGTTATTAATATATATATATATATATATATATATATATATATATATATGTATATATATATTTCTTTACTGGAATCTCTACTGGAGACCTTCTCTTTTCATTGGCCAAAATTTATTATTGTACATTCTACTGATAAATTACAGATTAAAACCTGTAATTATTTATTTTGTAACATTTTCCTCAAGTGTATGGCAACAAAAATGAATTTCTCCAGGCTTCCTTCCTTTATAGAAGTAAGAATTAATCTGTCCAGTTCTTAGTAAATAGAAGGAAGAAAAAGTAACAGTATTTATTTTTTTATAAATGGGAAGGAAATGCCAACAAGTAACTTAAGAAAGTTATAGCATGTAGCACAGATATGCATTCATATTTGTGCACTGAGAAACAGAACAGATTTTTAAAAATCGTCATTAGATCCCATATTAATATTCATTTTATCATGAACTTTCAACACATTCAGAAATTCAGAGTCACAAAAGACCATTAAATTTGCTTACACTAGATCTATCTTATCAGAATATTCTAAATATTCATTCTTTGATTTATTATGCATTTGATGTTCAAGTACATTTTATCTGGTAGAAAATAAAATCTCAAAGGAAATTTTTTTAGCTATAAGCATTTAGTATCACATTCTTTATCCTTAACTACAAAATTTCTTAGGTCCTTTACCCAAACATTCTGCTTGAATCACAATTCCTCCCCATAAATATATTCTATTGGGGGAAAAGCAGAAAAGGAAAGGAGGCTGAGAATAGGGCATGAGAGGGAAAGGAAGAAAAATGAAGAAAATGAAAGAATATAAAAGACAATAAAGAAAAAAAGAAAGAAACTACTTTGCCAAAGTGTAATGCACAATATTTATGAAACAAAATTTGCCACAACCTGAAAATCATATCTGGTATCTCAAATATACATGAGCCTAAATCTGCATTTATCAATGAATTTAAAATAATTATCTGGTCAATGAAAAGTGTATCCACCAAAACCATATATTTTTATACCTAAAAGGGCAAAATTATTGGGAAAATTTTATTGTATTCCCAGAGGGCAATGTTGCATAGTGGATAAGGTTTGAAGCCATGAAAATCTTCATTTAAGTACTGCCTCTCAACCTTATTGGCTCTGTCACCCTAGGCTAATTACTTAACCTTAAAATATTCTAGAACTGTTAGAGAAAATTTGTTTTCTATACCTGTAAAAACAAGGTTCTGCTCTTTACCCCCATGTAGATGACAAATATGAAAGATTTTAGTTTTCCTTAAGCTGGTCAATTAACATAGTATATTTGGAAAAATACAAAAGTTGTAATGACATTTTAATCTATAAATGGTGTAAAGTCTGGGTCAGGAAAGAAGGAAAATGATCCAAAGGTATTTATGATTTAAGATTTAATTGTTTAGGGCAGCTAGGTGGCTCAGTGAATAGAGTACCAACTCTGAAGTCAGAAGGACCTGAGTTCAAATTTGGTCTCAGTCACTTAACACTTCCTAGCTGTGTGACTCTGGGCAAGTCACTTAACCCCAATTGCCTTAAGGAGGAAAAAGATTTAATTGTTCAAGGAAGTTTTGTTCACTAATGACAGGAACAGGACAGAGGTAAGTCATGCTTTCACAAAATGTACGGTAGAGAGGAAGATATAAAACAATTAGAAAGGTAAGAAATAATCAGATTGTGACTGATTGTGAATGCTAAAGAGAAGACTTCATATTTGATGTTGAAGTTATAGGAAACCATTGAATTTTATTAAGTGGGAGAAATGAATATGATCGGATAGATCTACACTTAAGGAAGATTTAACAAATAAGAAAAGGATGTGTCAAGGCTACATGCTAGATATTAAACTAAGCACTTTCTATTATATTATTGATTCTTACAATAATACTGCAATTACTATAGTATTTTTAAACACAGATCTTCCAGGCTCAAAGCTTATTTTTCTCTCTATTGTGCCAACTAGTGACAGCTTCTTCTTGTTTTCTTTTCTTTTCTCTATATCTATCTACCTCTATATATAATTTATATTGATACCTATATCTTTTTCATATATATATATATATATATATATATAATATATATATATATATATATAATTTAAAACATGGTTTTGTGGTAAACATATTGCATGACTTTTGAAACTATTATACTCCTCACTGTAAAGTAATATATTATCTATTAGCTTTTATAAAATACATGGAAATTTGAATTATAATTTAAATAAAAGAAATACTCATAATTTTACAATTTTCTTTATTATCCATGTAGGATTCCTGCATATGTGTTGAATCTGGCAAGACTTCATGTTTGACAACTCTCATTATATATTTCTAATCCATTTGATACCAAATTATGAGATGATGGCAAGAGCCAAATCCCCTTTCCTGTCTAGAAGATTGCCAAGGAAAGTTAAAGTTAGCTCTCCAATTTTTGTAGTAAGATCCAGACTGTGCTATACACACATATTAACTAACTGTTTTGTTTTTGTTTTCTAATTGAGCACTTAAACCATACATAGACTAAAATGATTGAATCATGGTCAGTCTGGATGACTCTGTCCCACTTTAATAATGAGAAGAATTTAGACATACTTTGGAGTGATTTGAATTAAACTGTCAGTATTGGCACTTTTCCCCAAAAATGGAGAAGTTTAGCCATTTTTGTACTTCCTTTCTCACAGATACGAATGTCAAATTTCTGAACATACAACTAACTATGACATTTCCTGGCTACAGATGGTATTTTCCAGGACAAAAAAAGTTGGTAATTTGGCAGACTTTCCTCATCCTTAATGAATTGTTTATCAAATTTTCCACACATCAAACTGGAAATGTATTCTTTGGATATCATATAGGAAGATAGTATCAAATTTCTGAGCTGGAAATTCAACACATACAATGTATTTCTTTTTAATAGGCTCCAGTATTTTATTTTATTAATTAATGAGCAAACATTTTTGTTTTACAATCTGTATATCAAGGCAAAGGGCAATAATTTTTCAAGTTAAGTTATTCTGTCAATACAACTTCTCCTTCAGTATCTTCTTATTACAAGTGTTCCATTAAATTTACCTTTATTCAGAACATAAAATCTCATTAGTTTATGAGTTTTTGTATTCCTCCATAATTTTTCTCTTTACAAAACATGCACAATATTTTTATTGACAAATTTAATATCCCAAAGTAGGAAGATGGTAATTTCTTATTGGTCATAAAATGTTTAAGTGTCCATACAAGTTTTAGAATGACAAGCAACCACAGAAAAAGGAATTGCAGGATGAAAGGAATTATAACAAAGGGACACATTTTAATTGTCTTTCTTGAATACAAAAGTTTAGTGCCAGACTATAATAATTCTTCATGGATGGAAGGATCATATTTTTTGTTCATCTATACATTCACTTAATCATTGGATAATAATAATAATAATTGTTATTATTATTATTATTATTATTATTATTATTATTATTATTATTATTATTATTACTATTATTTTTCTGAGGCCATTGGGGTTAAGTGGCTTGCCCAGGGTCACACAGCCTGGAAGTGTTAAGTGTCTGATGCCTGATTTGAACTCAGGTCTTCCTGACTTCAGGGATGGTGCTCTATCCATTGCACCACCTAGCTATCCCCTAATTATTTGTTCTTTCTATTTACTTGTTCCTCCCTCTCTTCATTCCTCTCTCCTTCCCTCTTTTTCTGTTTTCCATTATTCCTTCTGAGCCTCTTTCTTTCCTCTCTTCCTGAATCAATTCCTTTCACCCTTCTTTCCTCCTTACCCTCATCCATTTTTTTTTCTTTCTCCACTCTATCTTTTCCTTTCTCCTTTTATCTCTTCCTTCTTTCCTTGTTTCCCCTTCCCTTCATCTCTTCCTCCCCTCTTAGATATAATAATATAGTGGATAGAGAATCAGACAATTCAGACAGGAAAGATTTAAGCTACCTTTTACAATAAAAACTCTGTGATAACATGTCAATTAATCTTCCAGAACCTTGGTCTCTTCATTTGTAAAATAGAGATAATAATAATAAATGTAATATTGTTGATCCAATAATATTGTGAATGTAAGGTGCTTGTAAACTTTAATGTTCTATGTGTGTACTAGAAATTAGTATTTTGAAGTTGTAACATATATTGTGACAAAGCCTCAACATTTTGTTTTTAAAATCACATATCAGAAAGTTGGGAAACATAATATGGCAGAAACTAGACATCTCACACTCTATTCCAAGATATGGTCAAAATGGGATCATGATTTAAATATAAATGGTTACACTAGAAGCAAATTAGGAGAAAAAGGGATAGTTTTCCAGTCAGATCTTTGGAGAAAAAAGGAATTTATGATAAATAAATAGAAAACATTATAAAATTGTAAATCGACAAATTTTGATTACAGTAATTTAAAAAGTTGTTGCACAAATGT
This sequence comes from Antechinus flavipes, assembly GCF_016432865.1. Classification (NCBI taxonomy): domain Eukaryota; kingdom Metazoa; phylum Chordata; class Mammalia; order Dasyuromorphia; family Dasyuridae; genus Antechinus; species Antechinus flavipes. The sequence goes on along the minus strand of NC_067402.1, from coordinate 251,833,373 downwards.
AGCCAAGATTAGACTGAAAACAGAAAGCTAGGGAAATTTTTTTTTACAATCTTTCTGATAAAGTCTTCATTTCTAAAATATATAGAGTCAAATTTATAACAATACAAGTTACTTCCTATTTGTCAAATGGTGAAAGAATATGAACAGGAAATTTTCAGATGAAGAAACTAAAGCCATTTTCACACATATTAATATAATGCTCTAAATCACCATTGATTAGAGAAATGCACATTAAAACAACTCTGGGGTACTATTTTGAACCTATCACATTGTCTAACATGATGGAAAAGGAAAATGATAAATTTTGGAGTTGATGTAGGAGAAGTGGGACACATGCAGTATTAGTGGATTTTTTTTTTTTTTTGCTGAGGCAATTGGGGTTGTGACTTGCCTAGGGTCACACATCTAGGAAGTATCTGAGGCCAGATTTGAACTCAGGTTCTCCTAACTTCAGGGCTGGTGCTCTAACCACTGCACAAACTATCTGTCCCTATTGGTGGAATTGTTAACTGGTCCAACCATTCTAGAGAACAATTTAAAATTATGACCTAAAGGCATAGAACTGTGTATACCCTTGGAAGCAACAGTGCCACTACTGGGTCTATATCCCTAAGAGATTATTTTTAAAATGGAAAAAGATTCAGATATCCAAAAATATTTGTAACAGCTCTTTTCTGTGGTGGCAAGGAATTAGACATTGAGGGGATGCCCATCAATTGGAGAATGGCTTGAATAAGTTGAGGTATATGAATGTAATGGAATACTGTTGTTCTATAAGTAATTATGAAAAAAAGAAACAAACTGGAAAGTCTTGCATGAACCGATGTTAAGTGAAGTGAACAGAACCAGGAAAACATGGTACATGATGTTCAACTATGATAGCCATCTCTTCTCAGCAATAAAGTGATCCAAGACAGTTTTAATACAGTTGTGACAGAAAATGGCTTCTCTATCCAGAGAAAGAACTATGATATTGAATGCAGATCATAGCATACTATTTTCATATTTTTCTTTTTGTGTTTTTTCCCCTTTCTGATTGTGCTTTCCCAAGATGACTAATATGGAAATAAGCTTTAAATGATTATACATATTTAACCTATACCAGATATTTTGCTGTCTTGGCAAGGAGGAAATAAAGGATGGGAGGGAGAAAAAAATTGAAACTTATAATCTTACAAAAATGAATGTTGAAAACTATCTTTACATATAATGGAAAAAATAATATTAAATGGGGAAGTAAGTAAAACATCAAAGATACAATTTTTGAACAAAGAAAGAGTCCTCAAAATTTGTTTAGGGCTATAAAAATATGTTAGTATTTTATGTTAATATGACTGACTATACATATAAACATTACACACATACATAGATATGACAAATATTTATTATTCCCTTACTTCATATAAGGATCTCTTTGAATAACCTAGGGATATAAGAGCAGTGGGCAAAAATTCCTGACATCAAACAACATAAACTGAATAGAGGTAAGATGGAACAAACATGATATCAAATGAAAAAATATTATAATGAAAATAATACTTATTATGGATTCAGATTATTTGGATTTGTATCCCATTGATAACATTTGTTTTATATATGTCTTAAATGATATCTTTAAATCTCTTGGAATTCGGTTTTCTCATCTGCAAAATGAAGGGCCCTGAAATTCCTTCTAACACTAGGACTATAATCCTATGATGCTGTGTGTTAATGGAGTATCAATGGAGATACATCAAAACTGAGCCTAAAAGAAGAGAAGCATTCTCTAGGGTAGACAGATTCTAGACATATGGGAGAACAAAATGTCAATGTAGAGAAGCAGATGATGTTATGTTCACTTTTCAGGTTTGTTGAAACATAGAAGACTAAGGTAAAATAAGACAGAAAGTGTAAATGGGAACCCAAATGGGAGTTCCTTAAAAGCCATTCTGAGAGAATTTTATTTTCTCTTAGAGGCTATAGAGGCTTCTCTATAGAAGCATTGGAGTACCATTTTCTACATTTTAGTCCACTTATTTTCAATGAATTGGTGATTTCAGTGCATTGAGTATTACCTTTGACTCTGCCAACAACAAGAAATACATATCTTTTCATCTCATGAATATTCACAAAGAAGTCAGTGTGAAGATGACATCTATCTCTTCAAGTTAGCTGCATGAAAGTTTTGTTTTGTCTATTATGTGGTAGGCACTATGCTAAATAGAGTAACTATAGAGATGAAAATGAAGAGTATAAAATATTTTGCAGTCCTTTGCTGGGTACTACATGAATTGCATTAATTAACAAGTAAATCCAAAACATATACAAAGTCAAGCACATGGATAGCAAAGGGATAGAATTGAAGGGGAGGAGAAGCAAAAGCCTTATGCAGGTAGTGACATGAACTGAGGCTTTCAGGGATCTCGTATTATTACAAAGATGTGAAGTTGAAGAAAGCTAGGCTATACAAGATATGGAAACAAAGAATGTAATATCATTCAAAGGGAACAAGATTTGGGGGTCCTCCAAACATGCTATTTTGGGACTAATATATAGTGAGTGAATAGGAATAATATGAAATACATTTATACAAAAAAAAGATGAGTCATTGTAAATAGCTTTAAATGTCAAACAGAAGACCACGTATTTTATCCTGAAACTTTATGAGCATAGGAGTTGAGAAGTCATATCTTTTCTTTAGTAAAAATCATTATAATTGGAATATTTTGAATATAAATATTTTAACCATGACTTTCAGGACATGTCCATCCAATCTCACTTTTAGTCCTACATTTATTGTATTATATAGTATATATCATATTTTGTTTAAATTTTTATTGATTATATATCAAAGGCATTTTATGTTCAGTATGGTTCTCTATACTGCAGAAAAGGTATGTATGTGACATGTGGGGGGGGAAGCAGTTAGAGAAGTGAGGGTAATTAAGGATACTAATGAAAAGCTATTACTCTTTGACCTAAGAATATGTCTATTAGGCATATAACCAATAGATAAAGTGGAATGAAATACATATGTTCAAAAATATCTAACCAGCTCTTTTTGTGATGGCAAAGAACTGTAAGCTAAAAGAGCTACCCTCAATTTAGGAATAAATGAATGGAATACAGTATATACATGTAATGGACTACCATTATGCCATAAGAAATGACAAACAAGATAGAAATTAAGATTACCTCTGATTTACAATACTGTATGATAGAGAGTGCCCATACTATAGAGACATTTGGATGAATGAGAAGTTTAAGGGTTAAAATGTTTAGTTTGATTGGGCAAATGTCAAGTTTGGGCCACTGATGAGCTCTCCAGGTGAAGTTGTCCAGAAGGTGATTGTTCATGTGGAAATGGAGTTGAAACAGATTAGCACTGACTATATGGATTTGGCAGTCATCTACATAGCTATAATTGAACTCATGGGAACAGATGAAATCACTAAGCAGAGTAGGGAATGAAGAAAGAGAAAAGAAGAAGGTCCAGGAATTAGCTTAGGGAAAGAGAGAGAGACAGAAAATGATACAACAAAAGTCACTGAGAAAGAACAATGTTAATAGGTACAAAGTCTGTTCTGCATCAGGGAAGCAGTCATAAATGGAGAACTTTCCCCCCAAGGCTGTGCATTGATAATATGTAAGAAGGAAACCAGTCTCAAAACATTTAATGATGAATGAAGGATGATTCATTTAATTCTTCTAAAGCTAACTTCTCTCATCTGTAACAAAAAAAGAACCAAATAATAATGTATCTTCTAATTCCATAATATTATTAAACCAGTAAGGAATTCTACATAAGAGAATAATTGTGGAGAGAGGAGAAAGTCAAAGTATGTTACTGAATGCTTTCAGACTTAACACATTGATTTCAAGTAAAGTTACTATGTGAGCTGGAGTGACAAATTAACTCTATGTTATATCATCCCATAAAATTATATTGATTAATAATTCTAGATTTTATCTATTAGAATTATCATCATTATTTTCATATTAAGGATACATATAACATTTCAATTTAGAAAAAAAAAAGCAAAACGTTGTAGGTAGATAAATAGATCATCCTGAAATTGAATTTTCATTTGCCCATGTACATATGCATGGATAAAATTATATTAATTTTGCAAATAATTTATCTATATATTTATATACATACATATACATACCCACAAATATGTGGGTATAATTGTTATTCAATAATTTTAGTCATATCTGATTCTCTATGTCTTCTTTATTTTGGAGTTTTCTTAGTGGAGAGAATGGAGTGATTTGTCATTTCCTTCTCCAGCTCTTATAACAAATTAGAAAACGGAGGCAGTGTTTTGCCCAGTCATACAGCGAGTAAAAGTCTGAGTTCAGATTTGAACTTGCATCTTCTTTATTCTAGGTCCAGCACTCTATACTGAATCATCTTGTTGCATACATGCACACACATACACATACACACATAATATACATATGTATGTGTGTGTATATATATATATACACACACATATATATTTCAAATATATATACACACACACATATATGTATATGTATACATATATATATATATTTGAAAATATATTTGTTTTATATTAGAGGTATTTAGGTGGCCTATTGGAGTGCTGGACTCAGAGTCAAGAAGATCTCATTCAAATCTAGCCTCAATCACTGCTCTAAGCAAATTGCCCACTTTTTGTCTGCCTGGATTTTTTCAACTCTAGAGTTTTAATGATGATTAAATGAAAAAAAATATCTATAAAATACTTGTAAAACACTTAGCAAGTCACATAGGAGATATTTTAAAGTATGCTTATTCCTCCCTCTTATATATGTAGACATATATACATACAGCATACAAAGTTAATGAAGACAAGTGCATACATAAAACTTAAATGCAAGGCAATTATGGGAGGCAGGTATTTATAGTTAGGGTCAGAAAAGGCTTCATAGAGATATTATTGCCTCAGACTTATCTTAAAAAAAAAAAAAAAGATCTACAGGAGATAAAGTTAAGGAAGATATGCATTCTAAGCAGGGAAAACAGCCAATAAAAAGTGAGCAAGATAGTGTGTACAGTTTGGGCCAATAAAGAATCCTTTGAAGTCAACGTATGTCTTAATATTTGCATTATTCAAAGTTGTAAGTATGTAAAATATAGCATTTGAGTCAAACTTTGTAGATTCATTATTTAAACTTACTTTGTATTTTGCTAAACAGTGGCCTACTCTGAGTAAGAGAGAAGAACTGTTATGCAGAATCTTGGGCATAAAGAAGAGAGAAAGATGGAGCAATAATTTCCAGTAATGCTGGGGTAAGAGATTGTGAACAATTTGTGAAGAGCTTTAAAGAGTAGATAGCTAAGTGTGTTTATATTTTATTTTGGATCAGCTAGAAACCAATATGAATTGGTTGAGTAGGGAGTCAAATGTACACTTAATGAAAATTATTTTGGCAGCAATGTGTAGAATGGACTGGAATGCTGAGAGATTTGAGGAATGGAGACCAATTAGAGAGTTATTGCAATGCCAGAGATAAGAAGTGAATAGTATCTGAAGTGCTGAGAGACTAGGTGTTGCCTATGTGGATGTAGGAGAGAGATGTGATATGAAATATGGAGGCAAAAATGTAAAGACTTGACAACTGCTTGGATATGTAAAGTGAGGAAGAATGACAAGCTAAGGATAATCCCAAGATTTTGAACCTGAGAAACTGAAAAAAAAATCTTTGATGTTAAAAAGGAACATTTTGAGGAGGAAAAGGATCAAAAAGAAATTTGTGTTCAGATTTTGTTACATTAGATTTCAGATGTTCCTCAAAGTATACTAATACATTAATCTAGGTGGTATAGTGGATAGAGCTTCAGTCATATAATTAGGAGGACCTGAGTTGAAATCTGACCTAATACACTTACTAGCTGTGTGAACTTGAGGAAGTCACTTAACCATGTTTGCTTTAGTTTCCATCTGTAAAATAAGCTAGAGAAAAAAATCAGAAACTTATTCCAGCATCTTTGCCAAGAAAACTCTAAATGGTATCAAAGAGAGTTGGACAAAACTGAACTGATTCAACAATACAATCATGATTATATATATATATATATATATATATATACACACACACACACATATATGTGTGTGTGTATGTGTGTATGTATGTATGATGTATGTATGTATGTGTCTATATATATATACATACATCCAAACATGTAATATAAATACAAGGAAATTTAAAGTATGGCGTAAGCTCTAGCTACTATAGGTATCAGGAAAGACTCCAAAGAAAACATGAAACCAGTTTATTCTTGAAGAAAAATAGAGGTTCTAATAACAGTGAGTTGGAAATGAATTCCAGAGAGCAGATGGAGCTCCAGATATGAGAAACAGTAAAAAAAAAAAAAAAACATATTTGGCTAAATTATTAAGTAAATATTGGGGAATAGTATATAATAACAATAGAATGATAGATGAATAAAGGTTATGATGCTGTTTAAAAAAAAGATATAGCTGATCCTGAAAGTACAAGGGAGCCATCAGAGATCTCTGAGATGGAAAATAACAATAAAAATTACCTAGCTTAGTAATCTAGGGAAAAAAAAAAAACAAATAAATAAATAAAAACTATCTTGACCACTGTGTGCAGGTTAGAGTTGAGTGAAGAGAAAACTGAGGAAGGGAGGCTAATTAGGATGTTACTACAATAGCATAGACAATTATTCATGAGAGTTGGAAATATGATGATAGCTATTTTAATAGAAAGGAAAGGTGTATGAGATATGAAATAATGCCATATATATGACTGTCAAAATATTATGATATTTTATTTTGGAATACTTTGAAAGTCCTATGATACAATTTTTAGTCTTTATAAATTCTGTCCTCTTTTCATATGGTATATATAGTTTTTCAAAAGATAGGCTTGGAATCAGAAAGATTAATTTGAATTCTTTCTCAGTAACTAACTTAGTGATACTATATAGGTCACTTAACTTCCCTTAGCCTAAGTTTCCTCATTTCTAAAAATGAGATAACAATAGGACCTATGTCACAAGGTTGTTGCGACAATCAGATGATATCATTTATGTAAAAAGTATACTTAAAAATCTTAAAATGATATAGAAATGCTAGCTATTATACACCATGAATATTTACCATGCATATGAATATCTGCACAATCATCTGAACAATACATTCACATATGTGGGTATATGTACCTTGCAATTCTATCATCTTATAAAAATAGTCTATATTATTTCAACAATCGTTAGTGTCTTTAGGAAATGAACAGATCTATATAGAGAATTGACTCTAATTTATAAAAAATCAAACCATTCTCCAATTGATAACTGGTCAAAGGATATGAACAGACAATTCTCAGATGAAGAAATTGAAATTATTTATAGACATATGAAAATATGTTCCAAATCATTATTAATCAAAGAAATACAAATTAAGACAACTCTGAGATACCACTACACACCTGTCAGATTGGCTAGAGTGACAGGGAAAGATAATGTGGAATGTTGGAGGGGATGTGGGAAAACAGGGACACTGATACATTGTTGGTGGAATTGTGAACACATCCAGCCATTCTGGAGAGCAATTTGGAACTATGCTCAAAAAGTTATCAAACTGTGCATACCCTTTGATCCAGCAGTGTTTCTACTGGGCTTATACCCCAAAGAGATACTAAAGAAGGGAAAGGGACCTATATGTGCCAAAATGTTTGTGGCAGCCCTGTTTGTAATGGCTAGAAGCTGGAAAATGAATGGATGCCCATCAATTGGAGAATGGTTGAGTAAATTGTGGTATATGAACATTATGGAATATTATTGTTCTGTAAGGAATGACCAGCAGGATGAATACAGAGAGACTGGCGAGACTTACATGAACTGATGCTAAGTGAAATGAGCAGAACCAGGAGATCATTATATACCTCAACAATGATACTGTTTGAGGATGTATTCTGATGGAAGTGGATCTCTTCAATAAAGAGAGCTAATTCAGTTTCAATTGATCAAAGATGGGCAGAAGCAGCTACACCCAAAGAAAGAATACTGGGAGATGAATATAAATTGCTTGCATTCTTGTTTTTCTTCCTGGATTATTTATACCTTCTGAATTCAATTCTCCCTGTGCAACAAGAAAACTGTTTGGTTCTGCACACGTATATTGTATCCAGGATATACTGTAACCTATTCAACATGTAAAGGATTGCTTGCCATCTGGGGGAGGGGGGGAGGGAGGGAGGGGAAAAATCGGAACAGAAGTGAATGCAAGGGATAATGTTGTAAAAAATTACCCTGGCATGAGTTCTATCAATAAAAAGTTATTAAAAAAAAAAAAAGGAAATGAACAGATCAAATGGGGTGTAGACTATCAAGTATATTTATCCCTCTTGAAATTCAATAGCTTCAATGCTATCTTCCTTGAAAATATGATAATTGCTCAGATGATGAAATCTTTTCAATGTATATCTCCTGTTTTGAGAAAACTGGGCTACAACTGTTCGTTGAGATTTTGCCAACTGAAATTTCTTTGTTATTTCGACATTCATATATATGAATAGAATTATATTTAGTTTTAATTTGAGGTTTTTATTTGTTTTTAAGACAATCTAGGTTAAAAGACACACAACTAGTAAGTATCAACAGTCTGAGGTGGGATTTGAACTTAGGTTCTCCTGCTTCTAGGCCTAATGCTTTATCCACTACACTATCTCAGAGCCCCAACAGTTATTTTTTTACTCTTCTACTCTACAAAAAGTAAAAAGACTAGAACTCCTAGTATCAATCCATGTGACTGAGAGTAAAATTCTATCTGAAAGAGGGGCTGATCCTTCCCTGATAATGACTTTCAGAAGAGACTTGTCTCAGCTATTCAAGAAAATAAACTTCTTCCTTTGGGCTTCCAGGAATATGAAAATGCTTTCCATGTTATGTTGAAAAAAGCCTATGTAGTTTGCTCTTAGACAAATTTTAAAGGTCAGCATCCTGAAAAATAAGAACCTTACTGTCCTATAAGACTAGTGTGATGTTGTTGAAGAAGATGACATGATCATTATTGAATAAAGGTACTTTTTTTTGTTCACATTTACCTGTTTATTAAAATTGCTGTCAATGTTCATTAAAATAAGCCCTCCCTGAAAATAAGCCCTCTGGTGTTTTTCTGTCCAAAAAAAAAATTAATAAGACAGTGTCTTATTATTGGGGAAACACGGTAAGTAGCTGGAGTTTTACAAGTGTGAAAATATGTGAGCATGTGTGTAAATGCATGTATGCATGCTTAAACATAGAATAATAAAGAAAACAAAGTTATATTGAATATAATTATCTACCTATCTTTGAACTGGTGTATGTGTCTGACACCACTATTAAGTGTATGTGCATATGTGTGCAGTCATATACACATTTTTAACATAAAATTAAACAGTATTACAAAGGAAATAAATTATATTGAATATGGATTTCTATATATTAATCTGTAAATATATCTATCACTATTTGAGGTGTGTGTGTATTGTGTGCACACATATAGGCATGCTTAAATACAAAATAAAACAAAATTTCTTTTGGATTGCACAGAAAAATATATCTATCTATATAGATGTATGTATGTATATACTTATTTATGTTCTTTTGAGAACAAGTCCACAGATCCCAAGATGAAAATGCTTGAAATTTCTAAACATTTAGGAGTCATCTATATAAATGCATAATACAATCAGGAAGGGTTGATTAAATCATCACATGCAAGAGACTTTAGATAAAACAGCTAGGATATAGCCTTGGGTATATTTCAACTTAGTCCATGACTTTGTGGTCAAGATATAGGTGAAGAGCCAGCAAAGGAAACTAAAAAGTGCTTTTTCCAATAGGTGAGAGTAGTACTTAAAGAGGAGCAGCATCAGGCAAATCCAGAAATAAAAGAGCCTACAATAAGGTGAAATAAAAAAAAAATCTAGCTTTTTTAGGATTTATGTAAGTAAAATGATAAAATTCAGTAATCCAAATGTAGGAATTATAAATAAATGAGTTAGAAAAAAGCTGGGGCAAGGTAGAGTAAAAACTTATACATCCCTTTTTAAATCATGTTCCTCCTCACACAAGGTTTTGCAAGGGTTAATGTTGAAGAATTATCCATGCATATGTTTTGAAAAATAAAAATCTTTAATAAAGAAAAAAGAAAGCATGTTCCACAGTAATTTATCTATCAATATGTTTGTTTTGTATTTTATTTTCCCAAGTTAAATGTAAAAATGTTTATTTGTTTTTTTTTTTTTTAAATTTTGAGTTTCAGATGCTACCTTTTTCTTTCTACCTCTACACCCTATTAAGAAGACAAAAGTGAAGTTATGCAAAAAATGTTCAATAAATTAACACTGTGAAGAAAAACATAGATCTCCCTCCTTGGGGGGAGAGGGGGGAAACCTCAAGAAAAATAAAGTTAAAAAATGTGTTTCAATCTGTATTAAAAAATAATCAATTATTCTTTCTCTGCATATAAATAGCCTTTTTCATAAGTCCTTCAGAATAGCTGTGCATCATTGCATTGCTGAGAATAACAAAGTTTTTCATAGTTGGTGATCCTACAACATCACTATTACTTTGTATATAATACATTTCATTTTATTTTAGCTTCTGGAGGACTTTTTCAGGTTAATTCTGAGAGGATTCTGCTCATCATTTGCCAAAGATATGTGATTGTGTAATCACATATCACAGATTTCTGGGGGCATACTCAAGATGGCAAAGTAAAATCGGGAAGCTGCTAGAATTCTCCCAGTTTCCCTCAAAATCAAATGGAATGAAGACTCTGAGCAGAGTCTGAGGAAATTAAACCAATCTCCAACTCAAGGTAGATTGGAAAAATTTCAAGAGAAGTCAGTCTCACTGGGATAAAACGGTTGTTCAGTCCATCAGAGAGAGTTTGAGAAAGCCTTTGAGAGGTTCTGAACCATAGCACATGAGCAACTGAAATCCTCAGTACTAGCTCAATAGAACAGATCAGTGGAGCAGCTAACAAAGTCCAGCAGCAAGAGATACAAAAAAAAAAATACATTTAAAATAAATGTAGATAATATAAAATATTTGGGAGTCTACCTGCCAAGACAAAGTCAGGAACTAAATGAACCTAATTACAAAACAGTTTCCATACCAATAAAGTCAGACCTAAACAACTGGAAGAACATCAAGTGCTCATGGACAGGCTGAACTAATATAGTAAAAATGACAATTCTGCTTAAGTTGGTCTACTTGTTCAGTGCCATACCAAAGTGCCAAAAATATTTTATAGAACTAGAAAAAATAATAACAAAGTTTATGCAGAGAAACCAAGTCAAGAATGTTGAGAGAATTAATGAAAAAAATTTCAATATTTTGAAATTTGGTGGCTTAGCAGTACAAAGCCTAAAACTATATTATAAAGCAACAGTCATTAAAACCATTTGATACTGGCTAAGAAACAGAGTGGTGGATCAGTGGAATTGATTAGAATAGTCACAATAATCAAAGCTTATAGTAATCTAGTATTTGATAAACCCCCAAACTCTAGTTTCTGGGAAAAGAACTCACTATTTTGCAAAATTATTGGGAAATTGGAAAATAATATATCAGAAATTTGACATAGACCTTCAGCTCACACCCTATACCAATATAAGGTCAAAATGAATACTTGATTTGGGCTTAAAGGGTGATACATAAACAAATTAGGAGAGCAATGAATAATTTATCTATCAGATCTTTGGAGAAGAGATAACAAAAAAGAACTAGAGAACATCATAAAAGGCAAAAGGGAAAACTTTGATCACATTAAATTAAAAAGGTTTTGCACAAATAAAACCTACAGAAACAAGATTAAAAGGGAAGTCCAAAGCTGGGAAACAATTTTTCATAGCCGATATTTCTGATAAAAGTCTCATTTCTAAAGTATATAAAGAACTGTGTCAAATTTATAAGAATACAAGTCATTCTCCAATTGATCAATGGTAAAAGAATTTGAACAGATAATTTTCAGATGATGAAATTAAAGCCATCTATAGTCACATAAAATATTCTAAATGACTATTAATTAGAGAATTATACATTAAAAAAATTCTGGGGTACCACTTTACACCTCTCAGATTGACTAAGAGGACAGAAAAAATCATATTAAATGTTTGAGGGGATGTAGGAAAACTGAAACAGTAATGCCTTATTGACAGAGTTGTGAAAAGATTCAACCATTCTAGAGAGCAATTTGGAACTATGCCCAGAGTGCTATAAAATTGGGTATGCCCTTTGACTTAGTACTATTACTGGGTCTGTATTCCAAGGAAATCCTAAAGGAGGGGAAAAGACCCACATGTGTCAAAATGTTTGAAGCAGGTATTTTTGTGGTAGCAAAGAATTGGAAAATGAGCAGATGCGCATTAATTGGAGATTTATTTCTCTTTCCATTTGGTTAATTCTATTTTTTAAGTTGTTTTTCAGTCAATTTTTCCTTCCTTTCCAAGCTGTTGACTCTTTTATGCATATTTCCTATTGCCTTTCTCACTTTTTTCTTCTAGCTCTCTTATTTACCTTTTTATTATAGAGTTTATTTATTTTAATAAACATTGCTTTGTGAATCATGTTAGGAGAGAAAAATCAGAGCAAAGGGGAAAAATCAGGGGAGTGCTTTAAAAAAAGCAGAAAAAAAAAGTGAACATAGTATGTGTTGATCTACATTCAGTCTTCTTGAATCTTTTTCTGGATTCAGATGGCATTTTCTGTCTAAAGTCAATTAGAATTGCTTTGGATCACTGAACCACCGAGAAGAACCAAGCCTTTAATACTTGATCACTGCATATTCTTGCTGTTATTGTATACAATGTATTCCTGGTTCTGCTTGTTTCACTCAGCATCAGTTCATATAATTCTTTCCAGACTTCTCTATAATCAGCTTGCTCATCATTTTTTTATAGAACAATAACATGCCATTAGTTTCATGTATCACAACTTATTCAGCCATTCCCAATTAACAGGCATCCCCTGATTTTCCAATTCTTTGCTATTTATTTGGCTTTTAAAGTCTTTTATGAGCACTTCCAAGAAGTTTCTTTGGGCTTGAGACAGATTTCTACCATTCTGTGAGGTCTTCTCTGTGGACATTCTATCCTCAACTGAGTTTGTATTTTGGTTTATCCTGTCACAATAGTAGCTTTTTATGGCCAAAGTTTTTTCCTATTTCTTGCTCATTTTCTTTCCTTTTCTTTTGATATATACGTATATGTATATACATATATATATATATTTTTTTTTTTCTTTTGCTGAGTTCTGCTCCTGGGGTAAAGAGAGTACTGTCCCAACCTTCTTGTCCAGCTCTGAGCCTTGGTTTTGAGCACAGGAACCTCTTGTCTTCACGATGGGTAGCCTCCTGCCCTGTCCAAAAAAACCCCCTGGTTTCCCAGAGTTTGCCTTCTGAGCTAAGGACTGGAAGTTGCTCTCTAGTGAGATTTGCTCTTCTACTGAGTCAGGACTAAGGGTTTTATTTGCTTTTTTTCTGTGATTAAGACTCTCTCACTGGTTTTCCCAGAGTCTATCTGAGCTGGGATGAACACCCTTTTCACCCTAGTGAGACTGACCTTTCTTGAAATTTTTTCAGTCTATTTTGAGCTGGAGAAGGGTTTCATTCTATCAGACTCTGTTTTCATGTAGTTTTCAAGGGAAACTGGGAGAAATCTAGCAGCTTCTTGGCTTTACTTTGCCATCTTGGCTTCACCACCAGAACTTTCTCAATTCTAATTTTGTACCTCCTTTCCCGAATGGTAATTTTTACTTTTTAAGGCATTCTTCTCCTCATTGATTTTTTGTTTTTCTTTTTGTATTATTCTCATTTTTTCTTCCCATTTTTCTCTACTCCTCTTATTTGATTTTGAAAATCCCTTTTGAACTTTTCCATGACAGGAAACCAATTTTTATTTTTCTTGGAGGCTTTGGATGTTGGAGTTTTGCCTTTATTATCTTCTGAGTGTATGTTGTGATCTTTCTTGTCACCATAGCAGCTTTTTGTAGTCAGAATGTTTTTCTGTTGTTTGTTCATTTTTCCTAGCCTATTAATTGATTTTTAACTCTTTGTTAAAGTAGGGTTCTATTTCCAGGGTAAAGATTGTAATGTCCCAAGCTTCAAGAGTTTTGGACAGCTAATTCCCAAGATCCTTCTAGGGACCTGACCACAATCATTCTTTTCTACCCTGTAACCATTAGGAGTACCCCCATCCTTCTGGAGCTGCAAGACCTAGCCTGCTAAAGCAACCAAGTCCTTCCTCAGAGACCTACTATGGGCTGAGGCCTCTGTCTGTTGCTGCTATTACCACTCATTCTTGATTTATTGGTTTTCCAAGGCCCTCTGTTCTAAGTTGAGACAAACCTTTCCTGCTGACCTTTCAAATTGTCTTGGGTGTCTCTGAACTGGGAAGTCTGGAAACTACCAGATCTGCCACTGCTTTAGAGGCCCCAAGGCCAGTTCCTTCTTTGATGGTGCATCATTCTGGTGTCACAGACTTTTTTTGCTGACCTTCTTAGTTGTCTTTTGTTGGAAAACTGTTCTACTCCATAGTTTTTGTATTCTAATTTAAATCTAAAATTTGTTTACACTCACTATTTAAAGAAATTTGGGTGTTTATATATAATATAATAACAGGAGGAAAGACTTAAATTTGGGAGTGGATGCAAGAGATAGAAGCATTTACTGTTCAGATCAGTTATCTTTCAGTGTGTCTGACGATTTATGAAACTATCTTGTTCAGTATCTTGGCTAAGATATTGGGACAGTTTAACATTTCTGCTCCAGTTCATTTTACAGATGAGAAAACAGGGATGCATGACTTACCCAGGAAATGTCTGAGGTCAGACTTTAACTCAGAACTGCAGAACTGGCACTCTATACACTTTATACACTGTATCACCTTCCCAAAATGGCAAAAATGAAGAATTTGGAAGATAATTGACAACTGTATTTTAAATAGTAACTTTATATATAATAGCAGTTAGGACCCTCCAGAATATGAAAAGTTCTTTTATTGTTAATCTATGGAATAAAATATGAGTAAAAATTAAACATGGGGTATTGTAAATAAAATATTTATTATCATAGAGGTTAGAAGTTTGTTTTCTATTTGCTTTGTTTTCTTATTAGTCGCTATTGTTTATAATTGTTCATAATTAGTACAGACTTAGTTTATAATTGTTTATAATCAGTAAAGATTTAGTGTTCTTTTTTGTGTTTTCTTAAGTATATGCAACCACTTGAAGTTTTAGAGAATTGCCTGGAACATGAAAGGAAGTTTTCAATAGCTCATGAATCTTCTTCACTGAAAGTAACCCTCTACTTACAAAAAAAGCTATGGCATATCACCAGGAAGAATGAGATCTCATTAAGAAGCTCTGTGTTTTTTTTTTAATAACCAACAGGTAAAAAATAAGTGTTTTGAATAAAAGAATTATTGCTCTTATTTATCCACAACTGAAAATACATTCAACTGCTGGAGTAATTACATCTTTATTTAGTATTTCAGATATGAATTCATCATCACAGAAAACAATAGAATAAAACCTCTTTTGTTTGTCACCCCTATGCATCTATTCAGGTAGAATAATGTCATTTTTGATAGTCAAAAAACACCAGAATCTTTTGAATGATGAGCTTCTAGTCAATGACAAGCCTGAGGTCTTTTTCCACATAAACTGCCAATAATCCAAATCTCCATTCTATTTTTGTACTGTAGGCATTTTTTTAAACCATATTCCCAGTGGAAACAGTCTCATTGAAGATGCTTGAAGAGAAAAAAATCAGTGGTACCTAGAACAATTGCCAAGACTACATCTCTCTCTCTCATATCATTTTGCTGGGCAAACATGCAGAATTTCTATAGCTATTTTCCTCACAGGGGCACATCACATGGAAATTCAGCAGTGCATAAAACTTGAGTTTTAGCAGCTTTCCACAATTATCCTTTATTAAAGAGAATTTTTACTTAATATGAAGGACTAGACTTGAAATAAAACTGAGCATCTACATGATATTAGGCAAATCATTCCACCTTTCTGAACCTATGCTTTTTGGGGAAATGGGGGAGTACAAAATAGTTTCTAGATCTGTTATATGAGCAAAGTGTCTGTTAATAATACATTATATAAGTAAAAATGTCAGTAGTCAGTGGAATTCTTGATGGCATTTCTATTGTTTATTCAGATATAAAAACTTTCTATCAAAGGGCAAGTGTTATTATCCATAATTCATGGCCTTGTCTCAGAAATCCACGATTAATTCAGTAATAGATGTTCCACATTCAGGTTGAATTGGAGACTATTAGTCTACTGACAGAATCCTCTTCTAATATGTATTACAGCCTTAGTTATGAACATTCTGAACCTGTCTTGGTTTTTGTCTTCTATATAAAATTACTTCATAATGCCTCTTTTGACTAGTGAAATACCTCATGAAACAAGAATCAGTTGGACATTTTGACCACTATAATGATGTAAGGTTCTTCACAGTACTTACTAGAAGTATGCTTAGGTTGTTATCCAAGGCTTAGAGTTGTATAAAATAACCAATAAGAAGAGCAACAAAAAAGAACAAAAAATTCTGAAGATGTAAACAAGTTCATTGCATACTAAATCCAATAGATTCTAGTGATTACTGAGGCCATTAATTTCTTAGTACTTTGTGTTTGTAACCCCATGCTGTAATCCCATGCCTTATACATAGACAGTACCCAGTAAGATTTGTGGAATTAAATTCAATTAAAATGTAAATTAATTCTTTCATTTTGGATGAGAAAAAAAATCTATGAATCTTAGTTAAGTCTCAGGTAGCTTACTTAGCTTCTATTCTATTATACAACTCTAGAATGAATCTAAATATTCTCTAATACAAAGGATAAAATGGCAACACATCCAGGTTATGGTAATTCTACTCATTCAAGATTGCATGCAACATGATACTGTGGAAAGAATAATGATACTGGAACAAAAAAGATTTAGATTTATATCTCTCTTTTGGTATTTTTCCCTTTGTGATTTTATAAATTACTTACCATTCCCAATCCTCAGTTTATACTTCTGTAAAATGATGATTATAGTATGTGGATTTTCAATTCTCTTCTATTCCCAGGTCCTATGTAGTGAAACTCACATTGGGGAATTGCCTGCATATTTTGTTAAGATAATGACAGGAAGGTACATTTAGTATAATTTTTTTTTCATAAATTAGGAACCTCCTATCCTCAAAGTGTCATTAGCCTTCTGAAAACAATGCTAATAGACTTGTCCATACCTTCCACAGGGAAATGTACCTCCCTATCATTTTCTCATAAAACTGATCAGGATAGCACATACATTGTAGAAATCTTTTTTGGGGTATGAATTGCATTATGTAGCCCTGAAATCATTTTCAACTCAAATTATGTCATTTTTTTGACTGTGAACCAATTTAGTTCTAAATGATGAGAGATATCTATTAGCAGAATGATGTTTGAGAAGGAGCAAGGGAATTTATTTATAAGCAGAGAATTATTTACACAATTGAATAATAATCAACTTCCTCATTAATGATATCTCACTCCAAAGTTTCCATGTCAGAACTCAGTTAACTATAAAGACAGAATAAGAAAATGTTTCTTAAGCTTTTTATATATTAACTTTCCTAATGAAGTATTTTAGCTTTACTAGCCCTGATATTGTCTTGAAGAACAAATTTGATCAGCACTCTTCAAAGGGCCTTGCCAGAGTTTTGGTTCATATCTACAGCTATCATGAAAAGAGAAGGAAAAAGTATTTCCATAATTATATTTTATATTTAGCACAGTCACACAATGGAGGGAATTGGTTTGTTAGGGAAAGTTGAAACAATATATATGGCCATTGGCAGTGAATCTTAATTACCTAAGCATATCTGTCCAATAAAATGGTTTGGCAGGCCATATTGTAAAAAAAACATTGTCTTCTCTCATTCTGAGGGGAAGTTTTTGGCCAAATTAGCTAATTAGACTGAGAAATAGCAGCCAAAACCATCTATTTGTCTAGGCGCTAGATCCTGCTTTTGTGCATGTTTTGGGATTGACCAGTGCCTAGAATGAATCTTGCCTGACTAAAAGTTGTCAACTATCCAGGCTCTCCAGGCGACAGAGTATAAAGCTGGAGTCTGAATGTGGTAAGGAGCCTTCTGGAAAACCTCAAAAACCTCTGAATCCCAAGGGCCTTTTAAAGGGTAGAAGCCAATTCTTTCAGGAGGGGTCTGTATTACTGCAAAACTTTTATTCAAGCAATGAAAATCTCTTAAATTAGGAGCTTCCTACTAACTGCCCAGAGTTGACTAATTTCTGGCTTGGCCAGCAAACTCTAAGCTAAAATCTGAAATATAAATGAAAAGCTAAGAAATCAAAATGAAACATGGCTGGCTCAGCAAGACCTTGTTGTCACTAATGTAAAGTTCTTTGAGAAATATTACCAAAATTATGTATTTTATGGAATTTAGATTTAAAAGTAATTTGGGAGCAAATGTTCTATTTGTTTATCTCTACTTTATTTTCACTGATTTCACTGATTTCAAAATTTCATTCACTGATATATGTCACATCCCATCCAAACTTTCTCATCTTCTTCACATTTTATCCATGTTCTTCCACAAATTTACAACAGAAAAGTACACTCAATGTTCTGGACACTTCTTTTACTTTCCCCCAAATAACCAATAGGTAGTGGTACAGAACTCTAGCTGATCAACAATCATCATTCAGTCTTGTCATATGACCAGACCATTGCTTCTTCCTACTAGGCAATTACTTTATAAACATCCTTTATTTCTGTTCTCCTTCAGAGTATCTAATGAATATACATTGGAACCTGTTCTCATTCACAGAACGATTATTTATTGCCCTTTGGGTGATGGTGATTTTCTTGAGTTTGTGGACTTCAGTTTTATGTATATAGTAATATCTGATGAATTTTATAATTGCAA
Source organism: Antechinus flavipes (assembly GCF_016432865.1). Taxonomy (NCBI): domain Eukaryota; kingdom Metazoa; phylum Chordata; class Mammalia; order Dasyuromorphia; family Dasyuridae; genus Antechinus; species Antechinus flavipes. Next base: position 251,814,426 of record NC_067402.1, on the reverse strand, counting down.
GGATGGACCTTTGACTTAATAGGAAACTTGAGGATAGAAAATGTTCTTTACAATTTTTTTAAAGCAATACATTTTAGTTTCCACCTTTTCAACTCTGGGTCTGACTAATTATTTATCTATAATGTCCATCCTAGAAATGCATACTATTAGACAAACTCAATAGAGTTTCTCTGTAAATACTGAAATGTTGAAACCTAAACAATAACATTTTTCTTCTGTTTCATCATGACTGTATAAATGGATGGACTGTATAAAATAATTATTCTAATTATTTTCCAGGAGACTCTGTAATAGTATAGTGGTGAATGCAATCGGCTTAATGTCTATCTGAAAAAAAAGAACATCTGAAAACTTTATCATCCACAAAGAATCTATTTTCGATCTCAATTCTTCATTAGATCCACTCTATCTCACATTTTTATGTTGTTTCAAATGTTCTTTATTAAAGTGATGTTCAACAGGGTATTTCAACTTTTTTCTTTTTTTAGAGAATATTAAATGGTCTTTATATATGGATGGTAAACATAAGATTGTAAAAGACTATAAAGTATCATTTTTCCTACTGATTCATTTTTTAAAATAACCAAAAGCAAAAAAAAAGTAAAATGAGATTCTATAGTCTATATATCCAGTTAATTCTAAAATGATAAAAAGTAAAAAGATTGTTGAACATTGCTTGTGAAAATCTGCTTTTTCCCTATTTCATACAAAATGCTCTTATATTTTGTATACACAGATGGAGGAGTAATCATCTATTGTTTTTGCAGCTTTTTACTCTTTTAGTCTTTATTTTGGGTATTAATAAAGTTAATTTCCCACATACTTTGCTATATTATCTTCTTTTTGCTATCTTAGATAATGGTCTTTTAATTTTATCACCCTCCCTTTGCACGTATCTCCTATTTCATGTTTATTTTAATTCAATTGCTCCTTGCTCCCTTCTCTTTTACTAAAACAATTAATTTGCCTTGGTTTATCTCATAAGATATGGGAGACAGTGATACAGGATTGCCCAGCATGGCATACCCATATTAAAGAAGGTATTGTGTTTTATGAACAAAAAATTTGTAGTAGCACAAATGAAGCATGAGACGTACAAACTATAGATTTATCCTTTCTAAATATCCAAAGAATTATTTTTCCTTATCCTGTAGTAGAGCCTTTTGAGCTCACATTAGACTGATCAGCCATAGTTGAACACATTATACCTTTGACCCTAACATCACAGTGTCATTGGTCCTCTTCAAATTTGAAGAATGTACAACCACATTGGTTAATCTTTTGGATGAATTAATGATGGCTGATGCAAAGTCCTTTCTGTTATCTACTTCCCTTTTGATTTTGAATTATTTATTCAAGTACTTTTAGAATAAGTAATTTTAATTGTGTGTTTTATACAGATTTCTATAGGAAGTTGAGTAATTCCACAATTAAATTAAACAAATAATAATTTTTAGGAAGTTACTATGTGTTCTATGTGACATATAGAAAATGTGAATCATACTTGATTTTTTCTTTTCTATTTTGTAAATATGTTGTTATCAAATCCTGGTCAATTTATTTGCATTAGCTCTAGTATGACTTCCTATACTGTTCTGTGAATTTTTCATATCCATGCATATATATATATATATATATTCCATAGGATTAGAGGGATAAAATGGCTTTCTAAATAGGGCAGAGGACTTGAAATAAAAAATAACAAGATTCAAATCCCATATCAGATATTTATTTACTCTAAGTCAGGGAAAATAATTTAGACTTAGTTTCTTCATCTGTAAAATAACATTAATAAGCTTGGTAAAATTCAAGTTCTCTTCCAACCCTAACTCTATGAACCTAAATCCACAATTTATATATTTTCCTCTTAAAAGCTCTTTCCAGTTATTTACTATTATCTGTGACTCTATATGGATGTTGTAAGTAACTTAGCCTTTCAGTCCTCTAATCTACATAACTCCTTAAGAATATAAGAAAAAATATTTTAAAAGAATGTAATGGCTTATATTAATAGATAATTTCATAGCCAGGAGTTCCTTATTGTAATATAAATTTCAAGTCCTATTCAAATTCTTATGATTTTGAGAGAAATTATAAAATAATCAATTGCTAAAATTGGGAGATCTGGGATTTTTTCCCTTCCTATTTCCTCAATTTCTACTAGGTCAGATCAGATTCTGAAAGATGGAGATAGTAATGAAATCTTATTAAATGTGCTCCTTAATTTTAACATTGGCCTTTTTTTAAAATAACTTTTTATTGAAAGAACCCATGCCAGGGTAATTTTTTACAACATTATCCCTTGCACTCACTTCTGTTCCGATTTTTCCCCTCCCTTCTTCCATCCCCTCCCCCAGATGGCAAGCAGTCCTATACATGTTAAATAGGTTACAGTATATCCTAGATACAATATATGTGTGCAGAACCGAACAGTTCTCTTGTTGTACAGGGAGAATTGGATTCAGAAGGTATAAATAACCCAGGAAGAAAAACAAAAATTCAAGCAATTTATATTCATTTCCCAGTGTTCTTTCTTTGGGTGTAGCTGCTTCTGCCCATCCTTCATCAATTGAAACTGAATTAGCTCTCTTCATCGAAGAGATCCACTTCCATCAGAATACATCTTCATACAGTATCATTGTTGAGGTGTATAATGATCTCCTGGTTTTGCTCATTTCACTTAGCATCAGTTCACATAAGTCTCTGCAAGCCTCTCTGTATTAATCTTGCTGGTCATTTCTTACAGAATAATAATATTCCATAACATTCATATGCCACAATTTACTCAACCGTTCTCCAACTGATGAGCATCCATGCATTTTCCAGCTTCTAGCCACTACAAACAGGGCTGCCACAAACATTTTGGCACATATAGGTCCCTTTCCCTTGCTTAGTATCTCTTTGGGGTATAAGCCCAGTAGAAACACTGCTGGATCAAAGGGTATGCACAGTTTGATAATTTTTTTAACATAGTTCCAAATTGCTCTCCAGAATGGCTGAATGTGTTCACAATTCCACCAACAATGTATCAGTGTCCCTGTTTTCCCACATCCCCTCCAACATTCCCCATTATCTTTCCCTGTCATTCTAGCCAATCTGACAGGTGTGTAGTGATATCTCAGAGTTGTCTTAATTTGCATTTCTCTGATTAATAATGATTTGGAGCATATTTTCATATGGCTATAAATAGTTTTAATTTCTTCATCTGAGAATTGTCTGTTCATATCCTTTGACCATTTATCAATTGGAGAATGGTTTGATTTCTTATAAATTAGAATCAGTTCTCTCTATATTTTGGAAATGAGGCCTTTATCAGAACCTTTGATTGTAAAAATGTTTTCCCAGTTTATTCTTTCCCTTCTAATCTTGTCTGCATTAGTTTTGTTTGTACAAAAACTTTTCATTCTGATATAATCAAAATTTTCTATTTTGTGGTCAATAGTGAGCTCTAGTTCTTCTTTGGTCAAAAATTCCTCCTTCTTCCACAGGTCTGAGAGGTAAACTATCCTAAGCTCTTCCAATTTATTTATACTCTCATTCTTTATGCCTAGGTCATGAACCCATTTTGACCTTATCTTGGTGTGTGGTGTTAAGTGTGGGTCAATGCCTACTTTCTGCCATACTAATTTCCAATTTCCCCAGCAATTTTTGTCAAATAATGCATTCTTATCCCCAAAACTTGGGTCTCTGGATTTGTCAAATACTAGATTATTAAAGTTATTGGCTGTTTTGTCCTTTGAACCTAACCTATTCCATTGATCAACTAGTCTATTTCTTAGCCAATACCAGATGGTTTTAGTAACTGCTGCTTTATAATATAATTTTAGATCTGGTACAGCTAAGCCACCTTCATTTGATTTTTTTTCATTAATTTCCTTGAAATTCTTGATCTTTTGTTTTTCCACATGAACTTTGATGTTATTTTTTCTAGGTCATCAAAATAGTTTTTTGGGAGTCTGATTGGTATAGCACTAAATAAATAGATTAGTTTAGGTAGTATTGTCATCTTTATTATATTTGCTCGCCCAATCCAAGAGCATTTAATATTTTTCCAGTTGGTTGATCAGACTTAATTTGTGTGGAAAGTGTTTTGTAATTTTGCTCATAAAGTTTCTTATTTTCCTTTGGCAGAAAGATTCCTAAATATTTTATACAATCAGTAATTACTTTAAATGGAATTTTGCTTTGTAACTCTAACTGTTGGGTTTTGTTAGTGATATATAAGAATGCTGATAACTTATATGGGTTTATTTTGTATCCTGCAACTTTGCTAAAGGTGTGGAATGTTTCTAATAACTTTTTAGTAGAATCTCTGGGGTTCTCTAAGTATACCATCATATCATCAGCAAAGAGTAATAATTTGGTTTCTTCATTGACTATTCTTATTACTTTAATATTTTTATCAACTCTTATTGCCAAAGCTAGCATTTCAAATACAATATTAAATAGTAACAATGATAGTGGGTAACCTTGTTTCACTCCTGATCTTATTGGGAATGATTGCAGTTTGTCCCCGTTACATATGATGCTTACTGCCAGTTTTAAACAGATGCTAGTAATTATTTAAAGGAAAAATCCATTTATTCCTATACTCTCAAGAGTTTTTAATAGGAATGGTTGTTGGATTTTATCAAATGCTTTTTCTGCATCGATTGAGATGATCATATGTTTTTTGTTAATTTGATTATTAATATGGCCAATTATACTGATAGTTTTCCTAATATTGAACCAGCCCTGCATTCCTGATATAAATCCTACTTGATTGTGGTGTATTATCCTGGGGATGATTTTTTGTAGTTTTTTGGCTAATATCTCATTTAAGATTTTAACATCGATATTCATTAGGGAAATTGGTCGATAATTTTCTTTCTCTGTTTTCAACCTACCTGGTTTAGGTATCAGTACCATGTCTCTGTCATAAAAGGAATTTCATAGGACTCTTTCATTCCTTATTTTTTTCAAATAGTTTATAAAACACTGGGGCTAATTGTTCTTTAAATGTTTGGCAGAATTCACATATAAATCCATCTGGTCCTGAGGATTTTTTTTTTTTTTTTTTTTAGGGAATTGATTAATAGCTTGTTCTATTTCTTTTCCTGAAATGGGATTATTTAAGCTATTTACTTCCTCCTTTGTTAATCTGTGAAGCCTATATTTTTGGAGGTAGTCCTCCATTTCACTTAGGTTATCAAATTTATTGGCATAAATTTGAGCAAAGTAACTCCTTATTATTTCTTTAATTTCCTCTTTATTGGTGGAAAATTCTTGCTTTTCATTTGTAAGACTACTAATTTGATTTCCCTCTCTCCTTTTTCTAATTAGATTTACCAAAGGTTTATCCATTTTATTGGTTTTTTCATAAATCCAACTCTTAGTTTTATTAGTTCAATAGTTTTTTTTTGTTTTACTTTCCATATTATTAATTTCTCCTTTTAATTTTAGAATTTCAAGTTTAATAATTGATTGGGGGTTTTTAATTTGGTCTTTTTCTAGCTTTTTAAGTTGCAGCCCCATTTCATTGATCTTCTCTTTCTCTATTTTATTAAAGTAAGCCTCTAAGGATATAAAATTTCCCCTTATTACTGCTTTGGCTGCATTCCATAAATTTTGGTATGATGTCTCACCGTTGTCATTATCTTGAGTGAAATTATTAATTTTGTCTATAATTTGCTGTTTCACCCAATCATTCTTTAAGATGAGATTATTTAGTTTCCAATTACTTTTTGGTCTATTTACACCTAACTTTTGGTTGAATGTAGTTTTTATTGCATTGTGAGCTGAAAAGAAAGCATTTACTATTTCTGCCTTCCTGAATTTAATGTTGAGGTTTTTATGTCCTAATATATGGTCAATTTTTGTGTGGGTTCCATGAACTGCTGGGAAGAAAGTATACTCCTTTCTGTCACCATTCAGTTTTCTCCAGAGATCTATCATACCTAATTTTTCTAATATTCTATTTACCTCTTTAATTTCTTTCTTATTTGTTTTGTGATTTGATTTATCTAAATCTGAGAGTGCAAGACTGAGATTTCCCACTATTATAGTTTTGCTGTCTATGTCTTCTCACAACTCCCTTAATTTCTCTTTAAGGAAGTTAGATGCTATACCACTTGGTACCTATATGTTTAATACTGATATTGCTTCATTGTCTATAGTACCCTTTAGCAAAATATAGTTTCCTTCCTTATCTCTTTTAATTAGATCAATTTTTGCTTTTGTGTGATCTGAGATAAGGATGGCTACTCCTGCTTTTTTGACTTCACCTGAAGCATAATAGATTCTGCTCCAGCCTTTTACCTTTAGTCTGTATGTATCTCCCTGTTTTAAATGTGTTTCCTGTAAACAACAGATTGTAGGGTTCTGAATTTTGATCCAGTCTGCTATCCGCCTCCTCTTTATGGGAGAGTTAATCCCATTCACATTTATGGTTAAAATTACTAATTCTGTATTTCCTGCCATCCTAATATCCCCAGATTATACTTTTCTTTTTCTTGCCCTCCTTTCCTTCTTCCCTTGTATTAAACTTATTGGTCCCACTTGTGTCATTCAGCTCTCCCTCTTTAGTATCCCTCCCTCCTGCCTTTGAATCCCTTCCCCTTTCTTTTACCCTTCCCTTATTACTCTTTTTTCCTTTTTCCCTTTTCCTCTCCCACTTTTTAATGAAGTGAGAGAAGAATCTCTGTAAAACAAATATGTCAACTATTTCCTCTTTGAGCCAACTCTGATGAGAGTAGGATTCACACAATGTTCCTCCCCCTCTTTAAGCTGCCTCAGATATGATAGGTTTTCTTTGCCTTATTGTCACATATAGTTTCCCTCTTTTTATCTCCCCTTTTCCCTTTTTCTGACACTATCCCCTTTTCATTTCTACTTCCCTTTTTATGTTATACCAATAAAATCAAATTATACATATGGTTTTTATGTATATCCACAACAGAAATACAGTTCTCAAGAGTTCCTTTTACCTTTTTCTACTTCTCTTGAGTCCTGTTGTTGGAGATCAAATTCTTTGTTTAAGTCTGTTTTTTTTTTTTCCTTAGAAACAAATGGAATTCCTCTATTTCATTAAATGTCCATCTTCTTCCATGCAAAAAAAAAAAATACTCAGTTTAGCTGGGTAGTTTATTCTTGGTTGTATTCCAAGCTCTTTTACCTTTCGGAATATCTGATTCCAGGCCCTTTGATCCTTTAATGTTGAGGCAGCCAGATCTTGCGTGACCCTTATTGTGGCACCTCGGTATTTGAACTGTTTTTTTTTTTTCCTGGCTACTTATAAAATTTTTTCTTTAGTCTGAAAATTCTGAAGTTTGGCCACAATATTCCTTGGAGTCTTTATTTTAGGGTCTTTTTCAGAAGGTGTTCGATGAATTTTTGCAATGCCTATTTTACCTTCTGGTTCTTTTACTTCTGGGCAGTTCTCTTTGATGATTTCCTATAAAATAGTATCTAGGCTATTTTTTTCATCATAATTTTCTGGTAGTCCAATGATCCTCAGGTTATCTCTCCTAGATCTATTTTCCAGGTCTGTTGTTTTTTCCAAGTAAATATTTGACATTTTTTCCAATCTTTCATTTTTTTGGTTTTGCTTGACTGATTCTTGATGTCTCTTTGAATCACTCGTTTCTATTTGTTCAGTTCTAATTTTTAGTGAGTTATTTTCTTCATTAGCTTTTTTTTTTACTTCTTTTTGTATATGTCCAATTGACTTATTTTGTTCTATGAATTTTTTTTTCCATTTCACTATTTTTTTTTTAGTGAGTTATTTTCTTTTTCCAATTCACAAATTCTGTTTCCCTGCACTTCTTGGGAGTTTTTTACCTTTTCCACTTCACATTTCAGGAAGTTGTTTTCTTTTTCCACTTTATCAAATTTTTCGTTTAATGAGTTATAACTCAATGCCTTTTCTGTACTCTCTTGCATAGCTTCTCTTTCCTTTCCCCATTTTTTTTTATTTCTCTTTTAAGGTTTTTAATAGTCTCTATATATTCTAGAATAAATTTAGATTGCTGGTAAAATGGTAGGCATGGTTTGTAAGCATTATGATTTGAACAAAATACTGATATGTAGACAGGATAATAGTCTAGTCTGATTTAATTCATAAAAATTGCTCTAAACCTAAAATAAAATCTCTACTGGAATTACCAATAGATCTCACAAAACAACTTTGCCCTTCTGATGGTTAACATTTTTTTTAATTAATAACTGCATAAATGACATAACATGTATGACTTAAATGGAGGGAGACACTTAAAATAGTAAATGGAATAGGAAGAATGTTAAAGTTTTTAGAATACTAGAACAGTTATTCCAATCTCACAGGATAAAGTTTAATAGTTATAAAATTGTATATACATATATATAGTTATAAAAGTAAAGTAAAAAGTTATAAAAGTAAAGTTTAATAGTTACAAAAGGAACCCCATTTGGTTCCAAAATTCAACTGTATGGATGATTTTAAGAGACTTACATGAACTGATGCTAAGTGAAGTGAGTAGAACCAGGAGAGCCTTGTACACAGCAATAGCAAGAATATATATTGATCAGTTCTGATGGACATGGTTCTTTTCAACAGTGAAGTGATTCAGGCCATTTCCAATGCTCTGGGCTACTGCTGCTAAGCTTAATGTAATAATGATATGAGATTATGGAGAGATGATGGATCAACTCAATTCATCTTTTTCTTCTGTCTTATATATGAAAGAGAAAGACTTTTGCTCCGATAAGAAAATAATAAAAGTTAAACTCAATATAAAAGAATTAGCTGATCTCAATAAGTACAACTTTTTAAAACATTAGAGCACTGAAAGACCTAAGAAATTTGGTTAAACAACTTTTTCAATGAATTTTGAAAATTCTCAAAGAATAGAAATACTCCAGGAGGAGACAAGAACAAATGTCCTAGTTTTAAAAATAGAAGATAGTTAAAAATCTACAAATTATATATCAATGAGCTACAATGAGAGTAGTTTTGTAACTACTGTTTCTTTCCAAACCATACAATTTATTATAAGAAATATTTTGAGAAGATACAATAATAACAAGTTCTACTTATATTATACTTTAAGATTTCACAAAGTGTTTTCTCTACATCAACTCTTTTGATGCCTACAACAAGCCTATATTAGTTACTGTCATGACATTTATTTTTCAGTTCAGTGATTTTTTTTTCAATTATGAATGCATTTGAGATCTTCTTGGAAAAGAAACTGGAGTAGTTTGCTTTTTATTTTCCAGCTCAGAAAATTGACACAGATGAGGTTAAATGATTTGACTAAAGTTGCACAGCCAATACATATCTAAGGCTAGATTTGAACTCACTTCTTAAAAATTTTAGGCCTGGTATTCTCTCTACTGAGCCACCTACCTGCCTGACATTTCACAAATGACAAACTTTAATTTCTAAGAGTTCTCATGCTAATGAAGGAAACAAAATTTCTAATGTCATACAATATGGCATTAGATTGATATGCCCTTTCTGGAAATATTGTAGATATTGATTTAATTATTTTTCACAGCTTAAAAGGTGGAAAATGTAATGTGAATGGGCATAGTTTATGGTTTCAAGAAAGGAGAAACTTAGGTATTGTCAGGAGAGACGACTAGTTGGCTGGGATTAATAGCTTAATGGAATGTCAAATGATGTGCTAGTTATCTGTGAGAATATAATCAGAATAACATATTAACTAATATTAATAGAGCAAAGATTTCACTGGATGAATCAAAAAATTAAGGACAGATATATTGATTAAGGTAATCAAACAAGAGTCAAGTACTCACATTTGTAAACAAATATTAAAAATATTTTCCCTAGACCTTGGGGTGTAATCAATCACAAAGCTTTTTATTGGTTTAATAAGGTAAGTTTTATTTCATTAGTTATTTTGTTATCCCCAGTGAAATTTTTTTAAAAGTTCATTAAAATTTCTTTAAGTTCCAAATTCTCTTCTTTTCTTTCTACCTGCTTTGAGAAAGAAAGAAATTTGTTATCAATTATACAGGTGAAATAATTCAAAACAAATTTCCACAAGAGACGTATTGCAGAAGAAAACTCAAACAAAAAAATTTTTAAAGTGTGGTGCAATATGCATTCAAAATTGATAACATGGTAATGCAATTAAATTACACTCAATAAAGGCTACTAGAAAAAAAAAGATTAAAAATAATTGAAAAAGAAATGATATTATCTTAAAATTGATGGATCAATGGAAAAACCATAGAAACAATATTTTCATTAATGTAAATGACAACAATGAGAAAATAAGCAGTAATTAGGAAAAATATATCTCTAAATGTGTAGATTAGTGAATAAAGAAATAATAGATGAATGAATTGGGCATAAAGCAAAAAATATATAATTGTACCAAGTAAAGAATAAACAAAATGAATTTTGCCCAATTTCAGACACAGATATGACTAGGAAGTCATGCATTCATAGATTTTTAAAGAGAAGGGTCCCAAACTATTTACCCTAGGTATCTCTATATAACTTGAGGTCACAGACAGGAGTGGCTTAAGGCTAAGTAAGCATATAGTTACTTTAGTAGATCCACAAAATGCTGGCTCATGAGCTGATTAAAGTATACATAGCAGTCAGAAAATAGGAAAAAAAAACATTATTTGTATCTTCTATAAAACGAGATATTGTCCCCCTAGATCAAATCCCAAAAGGGTAGTACATTGGTTTTCAATGTTAGCTCCTTATGCACTATTCCATGCTGGCTCACTGTATATATTTGTGTATCAACAGAAAGTACCTTAATTTTGAAATCTTATACATTTATCTATTATTCTACTTGAGAAATTTGATGGTCATTTGTGCCCTTCCTTACACATAATACTGATCACTCATCTTAAACATTTTTGAACAAGTTGACAAATATTCTTATTTTTATTTAATAATTACTTTATATTGACAGAATCCATGCCAGGGTAATTTTTTTTTACAACATTATCCCTTGCACTCATTTCTGTTCCAATTTTTTCCCCTCCCTTCCTCCATCCCCTCCCCTAGATGGCAAGCAGTCCTTTATATGTTGGATATGTTGCAGTATATCCTAGATACAATATATGTTTGCAGAACCGAACAGTTCTCTTGTTGCACAGGGAGAATTGGATTCAGAAGGTATAAATAACCCAGGAAGAAAAAGAAAAATGCAAATAGTTCACATTCGTTTCCCAGTGTTCTTTCTTTGGGTGTAGCTGCTTTTGTCTATCATTTATCAATTGAAACTCAGTTAGGTCTCTTTGTCAAAGAAATCCACTTCCATCAGAATATGTCCTCATACAATATCGTTGTCGAAGTGTATAATGATCTCCTGGTTCTGCTCATTTCACTTAGCATCAGTTCATGTAAGTCTCGCCAGTCCTCTCTGTATTCATCCTGCTGGTCATTTCTTACAGAACAATAATATTCCATAACATTCATATACCACAATTTACTCAGCCATTCTCCAATTGATGGGCATCCATTCATTTTCCAGTTTCTAGCCACTACAAATAGGGCTGCTACAACCATTTTGGCACATACAGGTCCCTTTCCCTTCTTTAGTATTTCTTTGGGATATAAGCCCAATAGAAACACTGCTGGATCAAAGGGTATGCACAATTTGATAATTTTTTGGGCATAATTCCAGATTGCTCTCCAGAATGTTTGGATTCGTTCACAACTCCACCAACAATGCATTAGTGTCCCAGTTTTCCCGCATCCCCTCCAACATTCATCATTAATTTTTCCTGTCATCTTAGCCAATCTGACAGGTGTGTAGTGGTATCTCAGAGTTGTCTTAATTTTCATTTCTCTGATCAATAATGATTTGGAACACTTTCATATGAGTGGTAATAGTTTCAATTTCATCCTCTGAAAATTGTCTATTCATATCCTTTGACCATTTATCAATTGGAGAATGGCTTGATTTCTTACAAATTTGAGTCAGTTCTCTATATATTTTGGAAATGAGGCCTTTATCAGAACCTTTAACTGTGAAGATGTTTTCCCAGTTTGTTGCTTCCCTTCTAATCTTGTTTGCATTAGTTTTGTTTGTACAAAGGCTTTTTAATTTGATGTAATCAAAATTTTCTATTTTGTGATCAGTAATGGTCTCTAGTTCATCTTTGGTCACAAATTGCTTTCTCCTCCACAAGTCTGAGAGATAAACTATTCTATGTTCCTCTAATTTATTTATAATCTCGTTCTTTATGCCTAGGTCATGGACCCATTTTGATCTTATCTTGGTATATGGTGTTAAGTGTGGGTCCATGACTAATTTCTGCCTTACTAATTTCCAATTATCCCAGCAGTTTTTATCAAATAATGAATTCTTTTCCCAGAAGTTAGGGGCTTTGGGTTTGTCAAACACTAGATTGCTATAGTTGACTATTCTGTCTTGTGAACCTAACCTTTTCCACTGATCCACTAATCTATTTCTTAGCCAATACCAAATAGTTTTGTTGACTGCTGCTTTATAATATAATTTTAGATCAGGTACAGCTAGGCCACCTTCGTTTGATTTTTTTTTCATTAATTCCCTTGAGATTCTCGACTTTTTATTGTTCCATATGAATTTTGTTGTTATTTTTTCTAGATCATTAAAATATTTTCTTGGAAGTCTGATTGGTATAGCAGTAAATAAATAGATTAGTTTAGGGAGTATTGTCATCTTTATTATGTTCGCTCGGCCGATCCAAGAGCACTTAATATTTTTCCAATTATTTAAGTCTGACTTTATTTGTGTGGAGACTTTTTTATAATTTTGCTCATATAATTCCTGACTTTCCTTTGGTAGATAGATTCCCAAATATTTTATGGTATCAACAGTTATTCTGAATGGAATTTCTCTTTGTATCTCTTGCTGTTGAGTTTTGTTGGAGATGTATAAAAGTGCTGAGGATTTATGGGGATTTATTTTGTAGCCAGCTACTTTGCTAAAATTATGAATTATTTCTAATAGCTTTTTAGTAGAATCTCTGGGGTTCTCTAGGTATACCATCATATCATCTGCAAAGAGTGATAGTTTGGTTTCTTCATTGCCTACTCTAATTCCTTTAATATCTTTCTCGACTCTTATTGCCAAGGCTAGTGTTTCTAATACGATATTAAATAATAATGGTGATAGAGGGCAACCTTGCTTCACTCCAGATCTTACTGGGAAAGGTTCCAGTTTTTCTCCATTGCATATGATGCTTACTGATGGTTTTAAATATATGCTCCTGACTATTTTAAGGAAAAGTCCATTTATTCCTATGCTCTCAAGTGTTTTTATTAGGAATGGATGTTGGATTTTATCAAATGCTTTTTCTGCATCTATTGAGATGATCATATGGTTTTTGTTTGTTTGGTTATTGATATAGTCAATTATGCTAATAGTTTTCCTAATATTGAACCAGCCCTGCATTCCTGGTATAAATCCTACTTGGTCATAGTGTATTATCCTGGGGATGATTTTCTGTAATCTTTTTGCTAATATTTTATTTAAGATTTTAGCATCAATATTCATTAGGGAGATTGGTCTATAATTTTCTTTCTCTGTTTTCAGCCTACCTGGTTTAGGTATCAGTACCATGTCTGTGTCATAAAAGGAGTTTGGTAGGACTCCTTCGATCCCTATTTTTTCAAATAGTTTATTTAGCATTGGAGTTAATTGTTCTTTAAATGTTTGATAGAATTCAGATGTAAATCCATCTGGTCCTGGGGATTTTTTCTTAGGGAGTTGATTGATAGTTTGTTCTATTTCTTTTTCTGAGATGGGACTGTTTAGGATATTTACTTCTTCCTCTGTTAGTTTGGGCAAGCTATATTTTTGGAGGTATTTTTCTATTTCATTTAAGTTGTCGAATTTATTGGCATAAAGTTGAGCAAAGTAACTCCTAATTATTGCTCTAATTTCCTCTTCGTTACTGGTGAGTTCTCCCTTTTCATTTTTAAGACTAACAATTTGATTTTCCTCTTTGCTTTTTTTAATCAGATTTACTAAGGATTTGTCTATTTTGTTGGTTTTTTCATAGAACCAACTCTTAGTTTTATTAATCATTTCAATAGTTTTTTTACTTTCAATTTTATTGATCTCTCCTTTTATTTTTAGAATTTCAAGTTTAGTGTTTGACTTGGGGTTTTTAATTTGTTCCTTTTCTAGCATTTTTAGTTCCAAACCCAATTCATTAACCTTCTCTTTCTCTATTTTATACAAATAGGCCTCTAGAGATATGAAATTTCCCCTTATTACCACTTTGGCTGCATCCCATACATTTTGGTATGATGTCTCATTATTATCGTTTTCTTGTGTAAAGTTATTAATTATGTCTATGATTTGCTGTTTCACCCAATCATTCTTTAGCATGAGATTATTTAGTTTCCAATTATTTTTTGGTCTACTTCCCCCTGGTTTTTTGTTGAATGTAATTTTCATTGCATCGTGGTCTGAAAAGGATGCATTTACTATTTCTGCCTTACTGCATTTGAGTTTGAGGTTTTTATGTCCTAATATATGGTCAATTTTTGTATAGATTCCGTGAACTGCTGAAAAGAAAGTGTATTCCTTTCTGTCTCCATTACATTTTCTCCAGAGATCTATCATATCTAACTTTTCTAGTATTCTGTTTACCTCTTTGACTTCTTTCTTATTTATTTTGTGGTTTGATTTATCTAATTCTGAGAGTGCAAGGTTGAGATCTCCCACTATTATAGTTTTATTGTCTATTTCTTCTTGCAGCTCTCTTAGTTTCTCTTTTAAGAATTTAGATGCTACCCCACTTGGTGCATATATGTTTAATATAGATAGTGCTTCATTATCCATGCAGCCCTTTAGCAAGATATAGTGCCCTTCCTTATCTCTTTTAATTAGATCAATTTTTGCTTTAGCTTGATCTGAGATCAGGATGGCTACCCCTGCTTTTTTGACTTCACCTGAAGCATAGTAGATTTTGCTCCAACCTTTTACCTTTAACCTGCATGTATCTCCCCGCTTCAGGTGTGTTTCCTGTAAACAACATATTGTAGGATTCTGGCTTTTAATCCATTCTGCTAACCGCTTCCTCTTTATGGGGGAGTTTACCCCATTCACATTTATGGTTAGAATGACCAATTCTGTATTGCTTGCCATCTTGTTAACCCCAGATTATTCTTTTCTCCATTCTTTCTCCTTTCCCCCCCTTCCCAGTATTAAGCTTGTGAGCACCACTTGCTTCTCACAGCCTTCCCTTTTCAGTATCCCTCCCCCCGCCTTAGAGTTCCTCCCCCTATCTTACCCCTTTCCCTCCCAGTTCCCGTATTGCCTTCCGCTTAGCTTATTCCTTCCCTTTTCACTTTTCCCTTCTCACTTTCCAATGAGGTGGGAGAAGTTTCACCATAGATTGAATATGTCTTAAGATTTTTCACTTAAAGCCAATTCTAAAGGCAGTAAGATACCCACTATATTCATCCCCCTCCATTCTTTCTCTCAGATATAATGGGTTTCCTATGCCTCTTCATGAGATGTACTATCCCCACTTTACCCTTTTTCTGATACAATGTCCTTTCCACATCAATTTCTAGAACAAGGTATACATATATTCTTTATACATCTATATAGTCAAAATATAGTTCCCAAGATTAATCTTTACCTTTTTAGATTTCTCTTGAGTTCTATATTTGTAGATCAAACTTTTTATTAAGTTCTGGCTTTTTCATCAGAAATAGATGAAATTTGCTTACTTCGTTGAATGTCCATCTTCTTCCCTGGAAAAAGATGCTCATTCTTGCTGGGTAAGTTATTTTTGGTTGCATACCAAGTTCCTTAGCCTTTTGGAATATCATATTCCAGGCCCTTCGATCTTTTAATGTGGATGCTGCCAGATCCTGGGTGATCCTTATTGTGGCTCCTTGATACTTGAATTGGGTTTTTCTAGCCAATATTTTTTCCTTCATCTGAGGGTTCTGGCATTTGGCCACTATATTCCTTGGTGTTTTGATTTTAGGATCCCTTTCAGTGGGTGATCAATGAATCCTTTCAATGTTTATTTTTTCCTCTGTTCCTATGACTTCTGGGCAGTTCTCTTTGATAATTTCCTGGAAAATAGTGTCCAGGCTCTTTTTTTCATCATTCTTTTCTGGAAGTCCAATGATTCTCAAATTGTCTCTCTGGATCTGTTTTCCAGGTCTATTGTCTTCCCCAGAAGGTATTTCACATCCATTTCCATTGTTTGATTTTTTTGGATTTGCTTGATTGATTCTTCTTGTCTCCTCAAGTCATTCAATTCCACTTGTTCAATTCTGATTTTCAGTGAAGTGTTTTCTTCACTCATTTTTTAAGATCTTTTTCTAATTGTCCAATTGAATTCTTTTGTTCTGTGGAATTTTTTTCCATTTCGCCAATTTTGTTTTTTAGAGAGCTATTTTCTGTTTCCAGTTCACCAATCCTATTTTTCAAGGATTTTACTTCTTTATCCACTCTCTCTTTAACTGACTTCTCCAGGCTCTTTTGCCAAGCCTCCCTCTCCTTTTCCCATTTTTCTTCTAACTCCCTTGTGAGAGCCTTTTTAATTACTTCTATGAGGTTCATCTGTGCTGAGGAACAGATGATCTCCTCCTTTGGGGATTCACCTGGAGACTGTCTGTTTTTAGTCTCCTCAGGATTTAGAGTCTGCTCTCTATCTGTATAGAAGCTGTCAAGGGTTAAAGTCCTCTTCAGCTTCTTGCTCATTCTGTCTAATAATCAGAGACAAACTAGCAAAGAAAAACAGAAAAAAAACTGGAGTCTTTCTTTGGGGGAGGGGCTGGGTATGTTATCGAGCTTCCTCTCCAGACTGCAGGGGGCAGCAGTGAGGCACTAGCAGGACTGTGTGCGCCTGTGCTCTGAGGTCCCAGAGCATGCTGAGTCACTGTGGGGGGGGGGGGGGGAAGAGAAGGAGGCGGCCAGGTCCCGGGAGACTCCAGCTATTTGGGGTTGTATTCTTCACCCCCGGTGTTTTTAGCTTCTCTGCTGGGCTGCTGACTTGCTGCCAGAGCAAAGTATCCAGTCCTGTAGCAAAGCTCTCCCCGCAGAGACGGCTGTGATCACTCCCCACCCCCTCTCCAGTCTGCTCCCGTGCTCTCACTGCCGCTGCCCTCAGCCTGCACCCGATCTAAAACCGTCCCAGCCCTCTAGTAAAGATAGACCTTTCTTGGCGAATCTCAAGGATGGCTTCTCTTGGTAACTATTTGTGGGGTTTTTTCAGTCAAGCATTAATTCAGAGGCTTGTAATGAAATGGATAGTGAGAGAAAGCATGGAGCTACACAGCTGTAATCCTCCTCTCCGCCATCTTAACTGGAAGTCCCAAATATTCTTATAATGTAGGTTTTTTCTTAATTTCCATACTTATAATTCTTAATTGCTTTCAAAACTTAGCTAAAATATCTACAAGGGGCCTTTTATTATCCTCTTGGTTGCTAGTT
This sequence comes from Antechinus flavipes, assembly GCF_016432865.1. Lineage (NCBI taxonomy): Eukaryota > Metazoa > Chordata > Mammalia > Dasyuromorphia > Dasyuridae > Antechinus > Antechinus flavipes. The sequence continues at coordinate 251,797,021 of NC_067402.1, read as the reverse complement.
CTTAAAACAATTACCTTACATTTAAAAACATTTCCATTGGAAGACAAGGTTTTGCGCACATGAATGTTGAAAAATATCTTTGCATGAATTTACAAAAATGAAATACTTTAAAATCATTATTAACAAGAGAAATGCAAATTTTAGAAAATTAAGATGTCAAAAAAAATGTGAGCACAGATTTCATTAGCTGTGTTATATAATTATTTATGTGTGTATTGTCACCTCTTATATGATTTAAGTTTCTTAAGAGGAGGGGCCCTTTCATTATATTCTTTGTAACTTTAGCACTTAAAATAGAACCTAAGTATATATCTTAGCATTATATTCTTTATAAATACTAGTTTCTTGACTTAAAAGTTACATTGTCAAAAGTGTAAAATAATGAGCATGTCTACTTAGTGTTCTGATGAAGAAGGCATACTGTTAGTCTATCAACTAATTTGTACTTATTCCATGATTCTTTATTCCATAAATGATTCTCTTCTTTTGTGAGAATCAGTGCCTGACTGATTCATGTCTGCATACTAGTTTACTTTTTATACCTTTCTCACCCTTCTGGGAAAGATCCTTTAAACTACATTTCTGAACAGAATTGCCCCTAAATTGAAAGGGAGTATTATTGGAGCAGTTGGGAAAATATTGATGGAGTAGTAAATTTTGTAGCAAGAGACCCAGAGAAAACAACAAAGGGAGGCAAATGACAGGGATCAGTGACAGTTTTGAGTCCCAATAGCTTCAGCCTGGCAGTGTCTGTCTGACTATAGTGATTTGTCTGGATCAGGAAGACCTGAGTTCTGTCCCCACTTCTGACAAATACTGTTTTTTTTTTTCAGAAAAAAAGAACTTTTATTTTTCTTCATTATCTCTTTTATTGCCTACTAAAATGTGATGTCATTGTCATGTCTTTTATCCTCAATTTTTTTTGTTCTTTTCTTATTGTGCCCCACTCGCACTTTTCTTTTTTTTTTCTTTTTTTAAATTTTTATTTAATAATTACTTTATATTGACACTCGTTTCTGTTCCAATTTTTTTTCCCTTCCTCCCTCCAACCCCTCCCCTAGATGGCAAGCAGTCCTTTATATGTTGGATATGTTGCAGTATATCCTAGATACAATATATGTTTGCAGAACCGAACACTTCTCTTGTTGCATAGGGAGAATTGGATTCAGAAGGTATAAATAACCCGGGAAGAAAAACAAAAATGCAGATAGTTCACATTCGTTTCCCAGTGTTCTTTCTTTGGGTGTAGCTGCTTTTGTCCGTCATTTATCAATTGAAACTCAGGTCTCTTTGTCAAAGAAATCCCCTTCCATCAAAATATGTCCTCATACAATATCGTTGTCGAAGTGTATAATGATCTCCTGGTTCTGCTCATCTCACTTAGCATCAGTTCATGTAAGTCTCGCCAGTCCTCTCTGTATTCATCCTGCTGGTCATTTCTTACAGAACAATAATATTCCATAACATTCATATACCATAATTTACCCAGCCATTCTCCAATTGATGGGCATCCATTCATTTTCCAGTTTCTAGCCACTACAAACAGGGCTGCTACAAACATTTTGGCACATACAGGTCCCTTTCCCTTCTTTAGTATTTCTTTGGGATATAAGCCCAATAGAAACACTGCTGGATCAAAGGGTGTGCACAATTTGATAATTTTTTGGGCATAATTCCAGATTGCTCTCCAGAATGCTTGGATTCGTTCACAACTCCACCAACAATGCAATAGTGTCCCAGTTTTCCCGCATCCCCTCCAACATTCATCATTATTTTTTCCTGTCATCTTAGCCAATCTGACAGGTGTGTAGTGGTATCTCAGAGTTGTCTTAATTTGCATTTCTCTGATCAATAATGATTTGGAACACTCTTTCATGTGAGTGGTAATAGTTTCAATTTCATCCTCTGAAAATTGTCTATTCATATCCTTTGACCATTTATCAATTGAAGAATGGCTTGATTTCTTATAAATTTGAGTCAGTTCTCTATATATTTTGGAAATGAGGCCTTTATCAGAACCTTTAACTGTGAAAATGTTTTCCCAGTTTGTTGCTTCCCTTCTGATCTTGTTTGCATTAGTTTTATTTGTACAAAGGCTTTTTAATTTGATGTAATCGAAATTTTCTATTTTGTGATCAGTAATGGTCTCTAGTTCATCTTTGGTCACAAATTTCTTTCTCCTCCACAAGTCTGAGAGATAAACTATTCTATGTTCCTCTAATTTATTTATAATCTCGTTCTTTATGCCTAGGTCATAGACCCATTTTGATCTTATCTTGGTATATGGTGTTAAGTGTTGGTCCATGCCTAATTTCTGCCATACTAATTTCCAATTATCCCAGCAGTTTTTATCAAATAATGAATTCTTTTCCCAGAAGTTAGGGGCTTTGGGTTTGTCAAACACTAGATTGCTATAATTGACTATTCTGTCTTGTGAACCTAGCCTTTTCCACTGATCCACTAATCTATTTCTTAGCCAATACCAAATGGTTTTGGTGACTGCTGCTTTATAATATAATTTTAGATCAGGTACAGCTAGGCCACCTTCATTTGATTTTTTTTTTCATTAATTCCCTTGAGATTCTCGACTTTTTATTGTTCCATATGAATTTTGTTGTTATTTTTTCTAGATCAATAAAATATTTTCTTGGAAGTCTGATTGGTATAGCAGTAAATAAATAGATTAGTTTAGGGAGTATTGTCATCTTTATTATGTTCGCTCGGCCGATCCAAGAGCACTTAATATTTTTCCAATTATTTAAGTCTGACTTTATTTGTGTGGAGACTTTTTTATAGTTTTGCTCATATAATTCCTGACTTTCCTTTGGTAGATAGATTCCCAAATATTTTATGATATCAATAGTTATTCTGAATGGAATTTCTCTTTGTATCTCTTGCTGATGGGTTTTGTTGGTGATGTATAAAAATGCTGAGGATTTATGGGGATTTATTATGTAGCCAGCTACTTTGCTAAAATTATGAATTATTTCCAATAGCTTTTTAGTAGAATCTCTGGGGTTCTCTAGGTATACCATCATATCATCTGCAAAGAGTGATAGTTTGGTTTCCTCATTGCCTACTCTAATTCCTTTAATTTCTTTCTCGACTCTTATTGCCAAGGCTAGTGTTTCTAATAAGATATTAAATAATAATGGTGATAGTGGGCAACCTTGCTTCACTCCAGATCTTACTGGGAAAGGTTTCAGTTTTTCCCCATTGCATATGATGCTTACTGATGGTTTTAAATATATGCTCCTGACTATTTTAAGGAAAAGTCCATTTATTCCTATGCTCTCAAGTGTTTTTATTAGGAATGGATGTTGGATTTTATCAAATGCTTTTTCTGCATCTATTGAGATGATCATATGGTTTTTGTTTGTTTGGTTATTAATATAGTCAATTATGCTAATAGTTTTCCTAATATTGAACCAGCCCTGCATTCCTGGTATAAATCCTACTTGGTCATAGTGTATTATCCTGGGGATGATTTTCTGTAATCTTTTTGCTAATATTTTATTTAAGATTTTGGCATCAATATTCATTAGGGAGATTGGTCTATAATTTTCTTTCTCTGTTTTCAGCCTACCTGGTTTAGGTATCAGTACCATGTCTGTGTCATAAAAGGAGTTTGGTAGGACTCCTTCAATCCCTATTTTTTCAAATAGTTTATATAACATTGGAGTTAATTGTTCTTTAAATGTTTGGTAGAATTCACATGTAAATCCATCTGGTCCTGGGGATTTTTTCTTAGGCAGTTGATTGATAGTTTGTTCTATTTCTTTTTCTGAGATGGGACTGTTTAGGATATTTACTTCTTCCTCTGTTAGTTTGGGCAAGCTATATTTTTGGAGGTATTTTTCTATTTCATTTAAGTTGTCGAATTTATTGGCATAAAGTTGGGCAAAGTAACTCCTAATTATTGCTCTAATTTCCTCTTCGTTAGTGGCGAGTTCTCCCTTTTCATTTTTAAGACTAACAATTTGATTTTCCTCTTTCCTTTTTTTAATCAGATTTACTAAGGGTTTGTCTATTTTGTTGGTTTTTTCATAGAACCAACTCTTAGTTTTATTAATCAATTCAATAGTTTTTTTACTTTCAATTTTATTGATCTCTCCTTTTATTTTTAGAATTTCAAGTTTAGTGTTTGACTGGGGGTTTTTAATTTGTTCCTTTTCTAGCATTTTTAATTGCAAACCCAATTCATTGATCTTCTCTTTCTCTATTTTATACAAATAGGCCTCTAGAGATTTGAAATTTCCCCTTATTACCGCTTTGGCTGCATCCCATACATTTTGGTATGATGTCTCATTATTAACGTTTTCTTGTGTGAAGTTATTAATTATGTCTATGATTTGCTGTTTCACCCAATCATTCTTTAGTATGAGATTATTTAGTTTCCAATTATTTTTTGGTCTACTTCCCCCTGGTTTTTTGTTGAATGTAATTTTCATTGCATCGTGGTCTGAAAAGGATGCATTTACTATTTCTGCCTTACTGCATTTGAGTTTGAGGTTTTTATGTCCTAATATATGGTCAATTTTTGTATAGGTTCCATGAACTGCTGAAAAGAAAGTGTATTCCTTTCTGTCTCCATTACATTTTCTCCAGAGATCTATCATATCTAACTTTTCTAGTATTCTATTCACCTCTTTGACTTCTTTCTTATTTATTTTGTGGTTTGATTTATCTAATTCTGAGAGTGCAAGGTTGAGATCTCCCACTATTATAGTTTTACTGTCTATTTCTTCTTGTATGGGTTTTCTCCCATAGTGCTCTCTGGCCCAATGACTTTAAGGGAGGTGTGTACTCTCTTGAAGTTAGAAAGTGTACTTTGTGAAGCTAGCATACTTGTGGAGTCCAATGAGTAAAGGTGGGAACACAAGCCTTGTCTTGATTAGTTCTACTTAGTACCTTGTTTCAGGTTCTGGCCAAAACAACTTCTTGTAAGATTAGATCAACTCTAATTACTTAGCAGTTAGTAAGGATTCCAACATCTCCCCCTTTCTTTTGTTTTAAAACATAGGGGGTTTCTGAGGGGGTACACATAAATCCATCAATATGGGCCAGAACTTTGTAACAGATATACATGGTATACATAAATCCATCAATATGGGAGGCATTATACATAATTTACATGAGCACATAGCAATATAACACAGGCTAGTAGTAATGTAACAAATAACAAGAATCAATCTGAAAATTTACACATGTCCATAAGTCCTAGAAACAGTCCAATAGGATTCCATTGTCCATTAGTTCATGTGCCAGGAATCTAATAATTCTTGTGAGCACAATCAGCAACAGAACCACCCGATATTTCTTGGGTCTTCTCCTTTGTTTCAAGGGTCTGCTCCATCTTTCTGCGATGGACAAGGCGAATGCGGCTCGTAGGCACCCATCTGATTCCTTCTCCACCTGTAGAGATGCAAGCAAATCCTCTCCCCCAAGCAGTTAGCCTATCTGGTCCCTTCCATTCACCACTTTCTGGGTCTCTCCACATCACCTGGCGATTATCTAAGGATAGTGGAGCTGCTCGCACTGGACACTGCTCTTCTGGTGGGTTATAAAACCTGTCTGCTGGAGCCAGTGCATCTTTATCAAAGATTAAAAAATTAATGGTATAGAGAACTAAATTTAGAAGTTCTCTAGGGTTACCCGTGGCTCCCCCTTTCTTTTGTTTTTGGAGGAGTGTCTTAATGTCTCTGTTTCTTCTTTCTACTATTGCTTGACCTTGAGGATTGAAGGGTATGCCAGTAGTGTGTAAAATCTTATACTGTGCACAAAAGTGTTCAAAATGTTTGGAGGTATATGCCGGTCCATTATCTGTTTTTATTTCTTGTGGCACACCCATAATTGCGAATGCTTGAATGAGGAATTCAGTGACCACTCGGGCTGTCTCTTTTGCTGCTGGTATGGCAAAAGTGAATCCTGAAAAGGTGTCTACCACAACGTGGATAAAAGACAGACGACCAAAAGATTTATAATGAGTCACATCCATTTGCCAGATTTCATTGGGTCTCAAACCACGAGGATTCTTCCCTGGAGGCAGTGTAGGAGCTTGGAAGGGAAGGCAAGCTGTACAGCTTTTCACTATGCTCCTAGCTTCTTCTTTTGTAATCCCAAACTGTAAACGCAAAGCTCGAGCAGCCTGATGGTATTTAGAATGGGATTCCTGGGCCTCCTGAAATAAAGGCGTACTGGCCAACATAATTAAAAGGCTATCTGCCTTTGAATTTCCATCAAAAATAGGACCTGGAAGTCCACTATGTGAATGGACATGCAGGATATAAATCTTTCCTGGATGCTTTCTCACTTGCTCTTGAAGTTCCTTAAAGAGCTGATATATATTAGAAGCTGCAAATTTTATTTGGGCTGTCCTTATCTAACTAAATTAATGATCTTTCTGAAATTGCCCTAAAGGAATGTTCCTACTTCTCTCAGGGGAGAAAAACAAAATAACAAATGGCTTGGGAATTCTGTGTACCACACCTACTGAATAGGCTGAATCAGATATTATATTTATGTCGCCTGGGTGATAAGTCACACATTGACTACCTGTATTAGTGACTGGGATATTATCTACACATTCCCCAGTTTCCCACATCAGTGTGTGGATGGACACTGTTTTGTACATACAAGAAGGTGAAATGGTCAAGCCTACTGTGCCTGGAGGTAAGGGATCCATAGGCTGGAGAGGAACAGCATAAGAACAAATGGAGAAAATGCAATAACAGACATCTTGATAAGGCAACTTGCTAAGGAAAATGCTAATGAGGTTTGCAGAAGAATTATACTAGGACTGCGCAAGGATGCTCCTTTAGAGGAACTCATAAGACGCTGTGCCACAGTGGGCACAGGTGCCTTTTATAGCCAGGCTATGATGCAGACTTCCCAAAATCCAAACATGAGAAGACAGAGTCCCTCTTGGCAAAGGACTTCCAGAGAGACTCGTAGATGCTTTCAGTGTGGAAAAGTAGGACATCTGAAAGCTCAATGTTGGTATAGAGATAGAATGGGAAGACAAGGTGGGAGAACAAGACCCCAAACCCCATGTCCAAAATGCAACAGAGGCTTCCATTGGGCCTCAGAATGCAGACAGATTCAGGGAAACGGGATGAGGGGCCCAGCCCCAGGGCCCAAGGCAAAGAACACTTGGGGCATGATGGCAGCCAATGGTGCACCCAGAGAGTGCCTAGAAGTCCAGTACCCAGACATGACCAATCAACCAGAAAGCCATATGATGGGAGAAGGGGATTACACAGTCAACCAGCCAGGAAGCAACCTGATGGCAGAAGGGAATTACAATTGGGGAGAATAGAGCTGTATGCAGCTGGGACAACTGAGATACCCCCTGGAGAGGTGAAATCTGTTCCTCTCCAGCCTATGGATCCCTTACCTCCAGGCACAGTAGGCTTGACCATTTCACCTTCTTGTATGTACAAAACAGTGTCCATCCACACACTGATGTGGGAAACTGGGGAATGTGTAGATAATATCCCAGTCACTAATACAGGTAGTCAATGTGTGACTTATCACCCAGGCGACATAAATATAATATCTGATTCAGCCTATTCAGTAGGTGTGGTACACAGAATTCCCAAGCCATTTGTTATTTTGTTTTTCTCCCCTGAGAGAAGTAGGAACATTCCTTTAGGGCAATTTCAGAAAGATCATTAATTTAGTTAGATAAGGAAACTTATTAATTGGGCTAATTATGGAAAGTCATTTGGGTTGCTGCAAGTTAGAAACACATTTTCTACCACTGATTTCTTTTCTTTGGATATTTTGAGAGTGACAACTAGGTGATCCTGTTCTTTTTGCCTTTGTGTTACTGATACTGAGACAGAACAAATCACTCAAATCAGAAATAACTAATCCTATATTCTATCTTTTCCTCTGTTTTCCTCTTGTCCTTCTCCCTTTTTTCCTCCTCTCATTTCCTTCCTTTTTACTTTTATATTAGATGATTTTGATATCAATGTATATTTTCCTTTAAATTCCATAATCAAGCATTTCTTCAACATGACATTCTTTCCATCTCAGCTATATATAGGAAGGGACACTTTCACACCCACTTTCCTAACCTCCCCTGATCCTACTTTTTTTTTTTAATTACAGTTTTTTCTTTTCAAAACATGTGCATGTTTTGACCCTGGAAAAATCTTGTGTTCGAATTTCCTTTCCTCCTCCCACCTCTCCCCAGATGGCAAATAACCCAATATATGTTAAACATGTTAAAATATATATTAAATCCAATGTATGTATACACATTTATACAATTATCTTGCTGCACAAGAAAAAAAAATCAGGTCAAAAAGGAAAAAAAATGAGAAAGAAAAAATGCAAGCAAACATCAAAAAATGTGAGAATATTATATTGTGATACACACTCAGTTCCCATAGCCTTCTCTCTGGGTACAGATTGCTCTCTTCATGACAAGATCATTAGAATTGACCTCAATCATTTCATAGTTGGAAAAAAAAAACTATATCTATCCGAATTGATCATCTTATAATCTTGCTGTTGCCATGTATAATGATCTCCTGGTTCTGCTCTTTTCACTCAGCATCCATTCATGTAAGTCTCTCAATCCTCTCTGAAATCATCCTGCAGTTGATCCCACCTTCTTGTCCTTCAAGTTCATCTTATGATTCAGCCCTCCCATTACCCACTTTTCCCTTTCATTAAGACTTCTAATGCTTCCACTTCTCAGTCTTTTCTGAGGTCATTATTCTTGTGGGTTTCACTCTTGAATCTTAACCCAATAATGAGCCATTTCACCTCTATTTTCAGTGTCTTCTTCCCAGCCCCCCTCTCATCTTGTTTTCTTTGCTTTCTAAGCTTTAGTTCTATGTTACTGCCATTATCCTCATCCATTACTTTAAAACTGCTGAACTCAATTAAAGTACTATATTCTACAATAGGATTCAACAATCTCATTTCATTTTATTTCAAATGTTAACTTAAAATAAATGCATGTAGGCCAGGAATCTTAAAAAAAAATCAACATGAACTTATTAAATGTTAACTCTGTGCCAATCACTGAGGATAAAAGGGAGGGAAAGACTTTTCCTGCTCACAAGGAGTTTATTAGAGTCTGTCAGGAGACAACACCTTCTAATATAAGTGCATAAACTATGGGTTTTCTCCCATAGTGCTCTCTGGCCCAAAGAGCTTTAAGGTGTGGACTTTGAGTAAAGGTGGGAACACAAGCCTTGTCTTGATTAGTTCTACTTAGTACCTTGTTTCAGGTTCTGGCCAAAACAACTTCTTGTAAGATTAGATCAACTCTAATTACTTAGCAGTTAGTAAGGATTCCAACATTCTTGCAGCTCTCTTAGTTTCTCTTTTAAGAATTTAGATGCTACCCCACTTGGTGCATATACGTTTAATATAGATAGTGCTTCATTATCCATGCTACCCTTTAGCAAGATATAGTGTCCTTCCTTATCTCTTTTAATTAGGTCAATTTTTGCTTTAGCTTGATCTGAGATCAGGATGGCTACCCCTGCTTTTTTGACTTCACCTGAAGCATAGTAGATTTTGCTCCAACCTTTTACCTTTAACCTGCATGTATCTCCCCGCTTCAGGTGTGTTTCCTGTAAACAACATATTGTAGGATTCTGGCTTTTAATCCATTCTGCTAACCGCTTCCTCTTTATGGGGGAGTTTACCCCATTCACATTTATGGTTAGAATGACCAATTCTGTATTACTTGCCATCTTGTTAACCCCGGTTTATGCTTTTCTCCCTTCTTTCCCCTTTCCCCCCCTTCCCAGTATTAAGCTTGTGAGCACCACTTGCTTCTCACAGCCCTCCCTTTTTAGTATCCCTCCCCCCGCCTTAGAGTTTCTCCCCCTATCTTACCCCTTTCCCTCCCAGTTCCCGTATTCCCTTCCGCTTAGCTTATTCCTTCCCTTTTCACTTTTCCCTTCTCACTTTTCAATGAGGTGGGAGAAGTTTCACCATAGATTGTGTATGTCTTAAGATTTTCACTTAAAGCCAATTCTGAAGCCAGTAAGATACCCACTATATTCATCCCCCTCCCTTCTTTCTCTCAGATATAATAGGTTTCCTATGCCTCTTCATGAGATGTACTATCCCCACTTTACCCTTTTTCTGATACAATGTCCTTTCCACATCAATTTCTAGAACAAGGTATACATGTATTCTTTATACATCTATATAGTCAAAATATAGTTCCCAAGATTAATCTTTACCTTTTTAGATTTCTCTTGAGTTCTATATTTGTAGATCAAACTTTTTGTTAAGTTCTGGTTTTTTCATCAGAAATAGATGAAATTCGCTTACTTCGTTGAATGTCCATCTTCTTCCCTGGAAAAAGATGCTCATTCTCACTGGGTAAGTTATTTTTGGTTGCATACCAAGTTCCTTAGCCTTTCGGAATATCATATTCCAGGCCCTTCGATCTTTTAATGTGGATGCTGCCAGATCCTGGGTGATCCTTATTGTGGCTCCTTGATACTTGAATTGGGTTTTTCTAGCCACTTGCAATATTTTTTCCTTCATCTGAGGGTTTTGGCATTTGGCCACTATATTCCTTGGTGTTTTGATTTTAGGATCCCTTTCAGTGGGTGATAGATGAATCCTTTCAATGTTTATTTTTTCCTCTGTTCCTATGACTTCTGGGCAGTTCTCTTTGATAATTTCCTGGAAAATAGTGTCCAGGCTCTTTTTTTCATCATGTTTTTCTGGAAGTCCAATCATTCTCAGATTGTCTCTCCTGGATCTGTTTTCCAGGTCTGTTGTCTTCCCCAGAAGGTATTTCACATTTTTCTCCATTGTTTGATTTTTTTGGATTTGCTTGACTGATTCTTCTTGTCTCCTCGAGTCATTCAATTCCACTTGTTCAAGTCTGATTTTCAGTGAAGTATTCTCTTCACTCACTTTTTTAAAATCTTTTTCTAATTGTCCAATTGAGTTCTTTTGTTCTGTGGAATTTTTTTCCATTTCGCCAATTTTGTTTTCCAGTTCACCAATCCTATTTTTCAAGGATTTTACTTCTTTATCTACTCTCTCTTTAACTTTCTCCAGGCTCTTTTTCCAAGCCTCCCTCTCCTTTTCCCAAGCTTCCCTCTCCTTTTGCCAAGCCTCACTCTGCTTTCCCCATTTTTCTTCTAGCTCCCTTGTGAGAGCCTTTTTAATCACTTCTATGAGGTTCATCTGTGCTGAGGAACAGATGATCTCCTCTTTTGGGGATTCACCTGGGGACTGCCTGTTTTTAGTCTCCTCAGGATTTAGAGTCTGCTCTCTATCTGTGTAGAAGCTGTCAAGGGTTAAAGTCCTCTTCAGCTTCTTGCTCATTCTGTCTATTAATCAGAGACAAACTACCAAAGAAAAACAGAAAAAACTGCAGTCTTTCTTTGGGGGAGGGGCTGGGTGTGTTACCGAGCTTCCTCTACAGACTGCAGGAGGCAGCAGTGAGGCACTAGCAGGACTGTGTTGCGCGTGCGCTCTGAGATCCCAAAGCGTGCTGAGTCACTGTGGGGGTTGGGGGGGCGGCCAGGTCCCGAGAGACTCCAGCTGTTTGGGGTTTTATTCTTCAACCCCGGTGTTTTTAGCTTCTCTGCTGGGCTGCTGACTTGCTACTGGAGCAAAGTATCCAAACCTGTAGCGAAGTTCTCCCAGCAGAGACGGCTGCGATCACTCCCCACCCCCTCTCCAGTCTGCTCCCGTGCTCTCACTGCCACTGCCCTCAGCCTGCGCCCGATCCAAAACCGTCCCAGCCCTCAAGTAAAGACAGACCTTTCTTGGTGGATCTCAAGGACGGCTTCTCTTGGTAACTATATGTGGGTTTTTTTCAGTCAAGCATTGATTCAGAGGCTTGTAATGAAGTGGATAGTGAGAGAAAGCGTGGAGCTTATGCAGCTGTGAGCCTCCTCTCCGCCATCTTAACTGGAAGTCCCACATATACTGTTTATATGACACTTGGCAAATCACTTATCCACTCAATTAATTTGTTATCTAATAGTGACTTTTAGAGAAGGTATTGGCCCACATTGAAAAAGGAAGTTTTCTCATTCAGAACCAGACCTTGTCCCTACCCCTATCACATCTAGTCATGCTCTACATGAAATTTTAAAGTAGTTTCATATGTAGAATGTCCTGTAAATTTTGCAAAATTACTTATCTATCATGATCAACCACTCTGTTCCAGGTTTTTTTTTTTCCTACCCTAAGTATCTAAATAATGGAAATATATATATAAATTATCCTTAGTGATTATTTTGATGGTCCTGAATCTTAAATTTCAAATGAAGATTTGCTTGTTAGAAGAGGGGAAAACTGATCACTTAGTGACATGATGGGAAATTTGAATGCAAAATTGTGGTTGTAGAAAACAAGTCATAAAATATTTATGTTAAATAGGAAAGAGGAGGTTTTGAAAATATATTGCTGTCATTTTTATGAACTTGTTTTTTTTTTAAATTTTATTGTATGCATAATTTTACACAGGTTGCAAAATATAATATGAATAACTCATAACATGTATACCAATTTGAATAGGCATTTGTGTAATGCTTTTTTTTTCCTCCACTGGCATAATTTGGAAGGTAATGAGCAAGGCTGGTCAAAATAAGATACTGTTAGTATTATAAAAAGAGAAATTGTGTCTGCTAGCATAGCTGTTTGAGTATTGACAAAATATTTGCTTATTTGAGAGATATTAATTGTTTCTGGACAACAGTTTGATAATTGTGCAATTCACTGAGTTAATGAAATTCTACTTCTCAGAGTGAGACATTGTAAATTTGAACCTTCCAAGCTTGAGATGAGTTGACTTCATCCTTGGTGAGAGCTGCTTTTTCTCCCCAAAGACATGTTGCAATTACAAACTATGAACTGCATGAAGGTTTTCTTATAAACTGTCTAAGAATACTAAGCCTCTGAATTGTATTGTGAGATATGTATTGGAACTCACCATCCTTCCTCCTACACACACACACACACACACACACACACACATACACACTCACTCACTCCCTTTTCCCCCTATGGAGTACATTTTAAATATAATCAAAGATCAATATCTTCTTAGGATGAGGAAAGATGGCCTTTCAGAGGAGGCTACTTCTGGTTATAATGGTAGCATTTAGCTCTCGAGTCTAATATGATGATTTACTTCCTGGTTGCTTGAAAGACTTATATTTCTTTTTCACTTTTATTTCTCTTACTTCTATTGCTTAAGTTGCAAGTAGGAAGAAATAACAATATTATAATTTTAACTTTTTGTTTACTTTGCATAATGATAATGTATTCCTTTTAAGGTGTCATATATTTTGTACAATAGATTATCATCAATATATAAAATATCAAAATATTTGATATAACTTTATCCTGGACATTATATATCCTGGAATGAATATATTTGTAATTCCAGTTGCTTGACTTAAAAGTTACATTGTCAAAAATGTAAAACAATGATGATGTCTACTCTCCGTGTTCTGATGAAAAAGGCATACTGTTAGTCTACCAACTGATTTGTAATTACTTTGTGATTCTTTATTCCATAAATGATTCTTTCCCTTATGTAATAGATCAATCATTTACTCAATGAACATTTCATGGGTATCTATGTTCTAGGCACTGTGCTAAGAACATATTCTACATAGTTGATAAATTGATTTTATTAAAGTGAATATTTGGTCATGCAACTTTCCCTAATGAACTCTACAAGCTAATTTTTTAAATTGTTTTTAGGATTAAAAAGTCCTCTGTTTAACTTTTAAATTGTGAAACAATCTGATCCTAAGCTAGTTTTCCAATCTGATTATGTCTCAGCACTGTTCTTGTTATGAGGTATAAAATCCAAGAGAGCCAGGCTAGCTCCCTAAAGGTCTCAGGAACAGCTGGAATCAGGATAAGTAAAAGTCCTTGGTCTTCAGAGGGAGAAATGAAGGAGACAGACAAACTGTCACAAGCTCGCCACAAACCTCCCTTCTCCTGGTCCTGCAGCAAAATGAAATTTTCTCACCTCTCTCACTCCACCCCTTAATCTTTATCTACAATTATCTATATACACCAAACATTGAAACCAGCACAGAACAATGAGAAGAGCCATTTTTCCAAACATATGCTAAAAGAATCATTGCCCAATAGGTAATTAGCCTTAAGTGCTCAGTTATCTGATTCAAGGATACCTTTTAAGAGTTTCAGCCCTTTATATCTCTCTCTTTCTTTTGTTTTAGAACACAGGTGGTCATGCCATCCCTGACTTCTCAGGAAGGTGAGAACCCCAAAAAGGAGGTGATCACACACACCCCTTTGACTTCTCAGGAAAGGAGGTGAAAGCCCTATAAAGGAGATGATCACGCCCTCCCTGACTTCTCAGGAAGAGAGATAAATAGCACCAATGGGGAAATGGGCAATCAAGCCGGATATTGTTAGCAGATTTGTGGGCTGAAGAGTTTTACTAGAAATAGGTATGTACAAACCCATCAGCATGGGGGGTATTATACAAGCACATAGCAATAAAGCATAGGCTAGTAGTTATAACTCTCCCCATAGCTGATGCAGGCTCAAGGTGGTGTAATAAACATGAATTGTACATGTAAGTAGTGATATAACAAACAATATGAATCAACATGGTGTTATGAAACATTTCCAGAAGTCCTAGAAGGAGGATATATAAATAACAATCACACATACGGGTCCTTCAGCAGCCAAGAGATAGTCCAAAACCAATCTATTTCATGTGTCAGGAAATCCAATGATCCCCACAAGTTTTTGAAGTCCTGCAACAGTCTTTTTAGGTGTTGAGGAATCCAATGATTCCTGCAGATTTTGAAGACTTGCAACAGTCTTATCATGTCTCAGAGAATTCAATGATTCCTGAGGAGCTTGAAGTCCAGCATCAGTCTCATTAATAATTTTTGATGTCCATGAGTCAATCTCCATAACTGCCATGCTCTTTCAGTGGTGAGCACAATCAGCAATGGAACCACCTGATATTTCTTGGGTCTTCTCCGTCATTTCAAGGGTCTCCATCTCTCTCCAATGGATAAGGCAAATATGGCTTGTTGGTACCCATTTGATTCCTTCTCCATCTATGGAGATACAAGCAAACCCTCTCCCCCAAGCAGTTAATCTATCTGGTCCCTTCCATTAACCATCTCCTGGACTTCTCCACATCACCTGGCGATTATCTAAAGAAAGTGGAGTTGCTCGCACTGGACACTGCCCTTCTTGTGGGTCATAAAACCTGTCTGCTGAAGCCAGTGCATCTTTATCAAAAATCAAGAAGTTAATAATATAAAGAGATAAATTTAGAAGTTCTCTAGGGTTACCTGTGGCTCCCCCTTTCTTTTGTTTTTGGAGGAAATCTTAATGTCTCTGTTTCTCCTCTCTACTATTGCCTGTCCTTGAAGATTAAAAGGTATGCCTATGATGTGTAAAATCTAATGCTGTGCACAAAAGTGTGCAAAATGCTTAGATGTATATGCAGGTCCATTATCTGTTTTTATTGCTTGTGGCACACCTTATATAAGGAATTCAGTGACCACTTTGGCTTTCTCTTTTGATGCTGGTATTGCCAAAAAAAAAAAAAAAAATCCTGAAAAGGTGTCTACTACAACATGGATAAAAGACAGACAACCAAAAGATTTATAATGGGTCACATCCATTTGCCAAATTTCAGTGGGTCTCAAACCACGAGGGTTCTTCCCTGGAGAGAGTGAAGGAATGAGGAAAGGAAGGCAAGCTGTACAGGCTTTTACTATGCTCCTTGCTTCCTCTCTTGTTATTCCAAAATGCAAATGTAAAGCTCAAGCAGCCTGATGATATTTAGAATGAGATTCTTGGGCTGCCTGAAATAAAAGAGTATTGGCTAACATAGTTAGAAGGTTATCTGCCTTTGAATTTCCATTAAAAAATAAGATCTGGAAGTCCACTATGAGAGTGGACATGCAACATATAACTTTTACCTGGATGCATTTTTTAATCCAGTATATTAAGGAAAATAGAAATTAAGTGCCTTGCCCAGGATCACCCTGCTAATAAGTTTTGATAGGTTTTAGTGGAACTCAGGTCTTCTTTACTCCAAGATCAAATCTCTATCTACTGAATCACCTTGCAATCTCTTAGTAAAAACAATAGAAATAACAATGGTATCATGCATCCTTGGAGTAAAGGATTTTTGAAATCAACAGGACAATTTTATGAGACAAAGAATAATTGTTCTAGTTAAAGAATATGAACATGATCTGTTATTTTTGTAAGAATTTGTTACATAGATATTGGTATATGCCTGATAACATTGACAAAAATAGACAAAGAGAATGGTGTTGTTTTCGCACCAAATGGTTGTATTTGGATGTGATATGAAGTAACAAACAATCTTAACACAATCCCAAATGACATCAGAAAGACAAGAAGAAGGGAAGCCAAGTGATGAGCAATCAACTCTCATTACTCCATAGGTATTTCAAAAGCAATTCACAACCAGACATGCCAATGACTTTCTGAAAATGCAGTATGCAATTCAAGGAATTTATTAAGTTGTTTCTAGTCTTCTAATAATTCTTGCAGCATCTTTATATAAACCCTAATTCTTTCTACGTTGAGTTTTAAAAACAGTCCTTAGGACTTTCTGGCCCTGAGGGAAGATGTTACTGCCAAATAATGCTTTTTCATTATATGGAATTACAGAATCCTAGAATGTTAAAGTTGTAAGAAACCTTAGACATCATGTCCAAACTTTTGATAAACAAGCATGTTTAGTGGGGAAAATTAAATATAGCATCAAAGAAATAATCTTTGGAGTTTACTCTGCTACTTACTATCTTTGTGACTTTGGACACTGCAGTAAACTCTTTGGAACAAACATCATTCATCTTAAAAATAAGGATTATTATCTTATTTTATGTAGAGGGCCACAGATAGTGGGGAACACTACATTTTATTATCTCAGTCTTAGCGTTTCAATTAACAATAATAGGGAATTTAATTCTTTGTCCAAAGACACCTAGCAGTCATCAATCAGAATCCAGATTTGAACCCAGGACTCCTGAAATATAATATAGTGATCTTTCCACTATACCAGTTTGAGATCCTCTTACTTAGAAAATAGAGAATTTTTATTTAATAAACTAGAGATGTAAATATTTGTCTTTAGGAAAGCTTTACCCATTACCCTTAAACTTAATATAACAGCTTGGCATTTGGAAGAAGAACATTGTTGTTGAAATTCAAAACCTGTGTTTTCTATCTACTGATTAGTTATTCTTATTTCTCTTCCTTATTCACATTCTGGTATTCTATTCTATTTACTAGTTAGTGAGGACACATCTGAGAATCTTAATTTCTTGACCCCTTGAAATATATTAATTTGGATCATGATTTCTTCATCTAATCAAAAGGATGTTATACTGTAATGCCAACAAATATGGAATATGTTTTGAACTCTTACAGGATTCTGAGAATTGTATTTAATTCAAGAAGACTTTATGGCAAATATTCAATATAGTATAAACTGCTGTAAATTGTGGCAAGAAATGGTAAAACAGTATTGCCTCTTGTTCTGTTTGTAATCTCTCCAAGGTTAAAGATGGAAAAATGGGGGGAAATGCTAAAATTGGAATCTAATCTTGAGCAATGATATATTCCCTTCAGAACTGTTTCTTCAGCTAAAAACTAGGCAAAGTTAAATAATCATGAAGGACCCTTCCAGTTTTCTATCTATGACCCTATGTACTGGTCAGCACAACGGCAGAAATGTCACATGCCAATAATTCTAGAATAAGTAGGACAATATAATTGCTTGAGAATTACAAAAGTGAGATGTTAGCAAAGCATTATGTGTAAAAATGGAATGTCATTAATGCCTCAGATGACAAATGACTATATTGATTGTACAAACATCTTAAAAGATTTTATATTTATTTCAAGCTTCAAAGAACAGAGAGGAACTTTATCGTTGCAGAGAAAATGGGTGGCAATAAATCCAGGTATAAGAAATAAGAGAACAAAGAAATGAATGCTATATTTTGTGGGTGTATCTGAGGAATTAGTAGGTCAGTTTGCCTGATGCAGAGAGTATATTATAGGGAAAGAGTATATGATAATGGAAGATAGGAGAAAAGGAAGTAATCCTTTGTTAAGTACTTAATATATGCTAGCACTGAGCTAAGTGCTTTACAAATATTATCTCATTTGTTCCTCACAGCAACAATGAGAATTTCTGTTACTATTCTTATAGGAGAGTCGAAAAACTGAGTCAGGCAGAGACGTAAATGTCTGATCCAGGCTCAAAGGGCTCAGGAGTCTATGTCTTAATTTAAGCCTTTTGACTGAATTATTGCACCAGTTAGTTGCCTTTAGGGTTAATAAAAAGATAACTGAATAAGGTATTATGAATGCCAGGTAAAGAACTGTGAACTTTCCTGAATATGCAATGATAATAATTAAGATGATAGTTATGGACACATCTACTAAAACTATAAAGTGCTATGGAAATATAAGCTGCTTTCATTATACATTTACTATCAGTCAATGCATTTTTTTCTTTGAGTTTCAATTTGTTCAGTAAATGGATTCTCTCATCAAACAGGAAACAACATAGCTGTTACTCTTGATGATAAACTTTTGTCAGAAAGAAGAAGCCAAGTTCTGCAGTCAATTTCATCAGTCTTTTGTTGGCATTAGAAAATATGCTAACCACAAAGTGCTGATTCACCTGTGTTGAATCACCTGCACATATTGGCAAAGAGAGCCTAAATTGTTCCACAGTGACTGTATTGATTATATAAAAGAAACTTTACGATATTTATAAGAGTTAGTGAAAAAGCCAACTCTTATGTGTGTTTGTTCTTTGAATTTTCTTTTGTTAGAATTTGCTATATAACAATTTAAACATGACCAAGGCTTTTGTTTTACTTTTTTCAAATGCAGATAACCAAACCTACAGCATTGTACATAGTACGGGGTATAAGAAAATCCAGGATACAAAGTAGAACTTATGGGGAAGATGAATTAGCAAATAATGCTAATTGTTTAGCATTAAAAAAATCATTTTCAAAATTCCTGAAAACCATTATTCAATGGCTAAACCCAAGTTTCTCCACATTGGTACAGTCGTAAAGCATATACATGTTTTTGAAATTTTAATTATTCAAAAACAATTAGGGAGACGATAATCTTGCCATTTGTAAAATGGGGATAATAATTGTATCTCTTTCAGGATTCTTGGGTCAAATCAAATTTCTAGTTATTTGTAAATTTGAAAACCTATGATAAATAATGTCTATTATTACTGTTATTAAAAGGTAACTTGTTAATGCATAAAGAACTATCTTTGGAGGCAGAAATATGTAGATTTTAATCCAACTTCTGACCCATATTAATTATGAATCTAGGTAATTTTTAAAATTATAAATTGTAGTCGAGAGGTTAATAAATAACTTAATCTTTCAGTATTCCAAAGAAATTGCAAAGATTTTAAGTTATGAATGAGCTACATTTGTTAAAAGAAATTTTATCTATGGAAATTATTTACACCAAAAGAGACAAACAAAAAACAAAACAACCAAAACCAAAACAAAACCCTAAGAATGTTGGGTCAGGAACAGTAGGCCTAAACAGTTATTAAGAAAAGTATAATAAAGGGTCAAGGAAAAGTTGCTATTGAAGGTAGTTTAAGTTGATGAATCAAGTCTCAAATCAAGAATTTGAATGTCAGAAGACAAAAAAAATGAGGTTGAGGTGACAAGGAGTACTGAAAGGAACCACAGAACTTAAGAGATGAAAGAAATCCTATTTGGCATTGTAAGAATATACCCTAATAATAACTTCTTTAAACTTCACTTCTCTCATCTATAAAATAAATGATTTGAACCACATATTTTCTATGGTCCTATCCATCTCTAGGTCTGTGGCCCAACAATCCATCTAATTTAACACAACATGAAAATGAAGTATGAACATCGAAAACGTGTATTTGAATCCTGTCTCTGAAACTTATTGCTTTTGTAGTTTAGGCACATTTTTTAATTTTTCTGGGCCTTAAGTTCCTCATTTGTACAATAATGGATTGGATGAGCTTGGAAGTGCCTGCTAATTCTAGGTCCTATAGACCCTAGGATTTTCTACTTATAAAGGCATGCCCAGATATTGTTCACTCATATTCCTGAAATCATCCCCGTCTTTAAGAAATACAATAATTCAGAGAGCAATATGGAACTATGCCCAAAGAGCTATCAAACTGCATATCTTTTTATCTAGCAGTGTCTCTGCTTTATAAGAGTTAGGGTAAAGAGATCATAAAAAGGGGGAATCTTTACATGTGTAAAGATGTTTGTAGCAGCTCTTGTTGTAGTGGCAAGAAACTGAAAACTGAGTGGATACCCATCAATTGGAGAATGGCTGAACAAGTTATGGTATGTGAATGTTAATGTAAAATTATTGTTCTGTGAGAAACAATCAGCAGAATGATTTCAAGAAAAACCTGGAGAGACTTACATGAATTGATACTAAGTGAAGTAGGTAGAAACAAGAGAACATTGTACACAGCAACAAAAAGATTATGTGATGATTGACTCTGATGGTCATGGCTCTTTTCAACAGCAAGGTGATTCAGACCACTCGCAGTAGTCTTGTGATGGAGAGAGCCATCTGCACTCAGAGAAAGGACTATGAACACTGAGAGTGGATCACAATATAATCATTTTTTTTTATTGTTGTTTGCTTGCATTTTGTTTTCTTCCTCATTTTTTTCCCTTTTTGATCTGATTTTTCTCGTGCAGCATGATAATTGTGGAAATATTTGCAGAAAAATTGCACATGTTGAACATATATTAAATTCCTTGACATCTAGAAGAGAGGTTTGGAGGAAAGTGGGGAGAAAAAAATTTGAAGCACAGGGTTTCACAAAAATGAATGTTGAAAATTATGCATGTGTTTTGAAAAGCTTTATAAAAATAAATTAAACAGAAATACTATAATTTAGAACCAATGTGGATAGGATAATGTTTTTTTTTTTTACTCTCCCTCTCATCTTCACTTGTATCCTTGCACAAAAACCAAAATAAACAAATAAAAATCAAGAACCAGGGATAAGAAAATCCTTCTACCATGAGAATTAGCTCAGTATATATGAATTATGAAATGTGAATTTTAGTGGGTTTTTTGTTGTTATTGTTGTTTTGTTTTGTTTTCTAAAAACTCTATCTGAAGTGAGAAAGATTCTTCCTTGGGATAATTAAGTTGAATCCTTTCATTTTACTGATTACTAAACTGGTCCAAGAAAAAAGAAATGATATATTTAAAGTAACATAGACATTGAGTAGGAGAGCTAATATAAGAACACTGATCTTTTGATATGAAATCCTAGGTCTTTTTGGCTATACCATGTTACTTTTCTTAACCTGGAGAAAATAAAAATAATCTGTATAAAATAATCCTTGGCTGAATTATGGCATTATTCAACTAATGCACATTATTTATACCACCAATTTTATTCATATAAGATACATGCAACTCAGTCATATAAAAGGATATCATGAAACTTGGAAGTTTGTAAAAGAACAAAAAACCTTTAGAAAATATTATTTCTATGCTTCATTATTATGTGGAAGTGGCCCTTGAGTCTTAGACTATGGTGGTGAACTACACGATCTTGATGAAACCAGCATTATGTCTAGTAAAGTCTGGGAGTTCCATCAAAGTCAAATCCCACAATGAGGGCAGAGATGCCAAAAGGTCTACGCCCATTATTGTGAGTATAACGCTGCTTCAGACTAGCGATGTAACGGGTGATATATTCCACTGTGACAGGATCCTCCACAGTGAACTGAAGGCTCTGGCATTCCACACGAGCCCTATTTATAACTAGTCTAGCATCAGCAGTGAGCCCTGCAAATGCCATGCAGACATTGTCATCCAAAGCACAAATCTTCCGCACAGTCCTTTCATCTTGTAGTTTAGCCACTAAAGTTGTAGTTTAGCTAGAGAATCTCAGCATTTATGAGGAATTTCTCTTTTAACTGAACTCTTTGCTAAACATCTTCAGTAAGTGTGACAAGTATGTTTGATGATGAATTATCTGGATATACCTGTCATTTAATTCCAAGAATTCTAAGGATGACAACCAAAGTTATCTCTGTTGATATAATTTTGAAAGAATCTTGAATGATTTTGACATATGACAAATGGGTAACAATGTAGTTGAGCAGATTTACAACTACATCTTATTCTATCAAATAATTAATGTGTGGGGTAGTTAGGTGTTATAGTGGATAGAGCACCAAGCATTAACTCAAAAATATGTGAATTCAAATCCATCCTCAGAAAGTTGACACTTGCTAGCTGTGTGATGCTGGACAAGTCACTTGCTTGACTTGACAAAAATAATCATTAATATATGGAAATATATATATATATATGGGATATAAGGTTTTGGAGTTATATGAATACATAAATACCAATAGATAGATGAATAAATAGATAGGTGGATGAATGGATAGATAGACACATAGATACATCGAGGTATAGATATACAGTTACATAGATAGATAGACAAAAAATTATGAATGGATGGATGGATGGATGGATGCAGGTATAGATGATATAAATGCATATATAGAAATGGATTTGTTTTCAAATATCATTTATAAAAACTCAGTTTATTTTTCACATTGTTTTATCAAGAGAGAAGTATCAAGGTCATTTAAGATTGCAACTTTAAAGGCTGAAACACAAATACAAATAAAATTTTAAAATTTGGAAAAGACCTGTGAAGAAGGTTATGGAAAAGTATTTTTCATTATGAACGACAACAAAGTTGCCAGCTTTTGAGTTTATTGTTACCCAGATATGTTACCTAATAAAGCAGAAAAAATATAGAAAATAAAGACAGGAAAAAACCATTTGGACTTAATTATGTATGGAAAGATAGGTGGCAAAATAGAAAGCACTGGGCTTCAAGTCAAGAAGATATCTTTGTGAGTTCAAATCTGGCCTCTAACACTTACCACCTGTGCGGCTCTGGACAGGTCATTTAATAATTTGAGGGGGAGGGGCTAAATACACAGGGATGGTTAATTTTAAAAGTCACATAATATTAAAGGTTTGGGATAATAAATTCTCAAAATATCCCAAAGAAGGTTTTGGAAATCAAAGAAGGAATAATTGGAAAAATTCATAAATTTTACCATTAATGACAGATAAAAAACAAAGAAAATACCACTAATAATTGTGTATGCACGGTCTTTCTGATCACTATAAAATTTTATTAGAAAAATGTATTTGCACTATTGATCAGAGAAATGCAGGTACTGCATACTATATACTTTCAAATTTGCTAAGAGGACCGGAAAAGATGATGATAAATGTTGGAAGAAATGTGGGAAAATTGGAATGCTAATACATTGTTGATGGAGTTGTGAACTCATCCAACCACTTTGAAAAGTAATTGGCAACTGTGCCCAAATTGTGCATAACTTTTGATCCAACAGTATCTCTACTGGGTCTATATCCCAAAGAGATCATAAAAAAGGAAAAAAGTACCCATATGTGCAAAAATGTTTATAGCAGCCCTTTTTGTAGTGGAAAGGAACTAGAAACTGAATGGATGCCCATCAGTTGGAGAATGACTGAATAAGTTATGGAATATAAATATATAGACAATTATTGTTCCATTATTATTAGATATAGAGAACTATGGAGACCAAATGTGGATTGAAGCATAGTATTTTCACTTTTTTCTTTGTTTGTTTGTCTTTCTCATATTTTTTCCTCCTTTTGGTCTGCTTTTTCTTGTACAACATGACAAATATAGTACACATTTAACCTATATCAGACTGCTTGCTGTCTTGGGCGGAAGAGGAAGGAAGGGAGGGAGTTAAAATTATGAAACCCAAAGATTTAAAAAATTGAGTGTTGAAAACTATCTCTACAAGTATTTGGAAAAATAATATAATACCGAGGAAAAATAATCAAAAAATTGTCTGTATCATTGATATAAGCAAGTCTATTGCCATGTTGTTCTTGAATGATGTTGACTTCACAACTACAGTTAGATTTTTAAAACTTGACTTACTAAATGATAGTAATTTTTTTCCCTCAAACAACTTATAAGATTATGAGCTATTATCATTACACTGTGCCCATAAGAATTTTCACATTGAAATAGTTTGCTTTTTAAGACCTGGCTCCAAGTATTGAAGAAAAAGAAAAAAAAAAAACTTTGCTGCTGAATATCATTTAAAATATATAAACTAGGAAAAATAGTAAAATATAAAAGAATAACAATGTTATAGAGACTTTGGCAAACCACAGTCAGAAAAGCATTCATCCATAAAGTATTCCTTATAAATAAATAACAATTCATAGAGGTTCAAAGGAAACCATGGAGAGAAAAAAGACATCTAACCATATGTCCCTACAGACTTGGAAAAAGATATATAAAATATCAATGCCTGTCAAATGAATGTGTAATTCAAGACAAAATCTTACAAATAGCTTCAATGTATACCTCATATTTCCTACTTAACCCAACCCCTTATAGAAATGTATTCAATATCATATAGGCCTATCTTCGTCAATATTTTTCTTTTTTTCTTTTCTTTTATTCTTTATTAAATGACATGGTAAAATATTACAATTTTGAACAAGCATTTTTATAACCCCAAGTCAGGATTTCAAAATTTTCTTCCTAACCCCAAGTATTTATACAACCAAGAAAGAAAAACTAGAAATACCAAAACTATAAAAAGCTTCTTGAATAGCTGATTACCCCAGGTGATAAGAAACTTTTCAGAGCAATTTCATATGTTCTTTTTTTCTTTTTCTTTTTTTAAAACAGCCTTTACACATGCTGATAGAGATCAATTGGTCAATATTGGAAAGAGGGGGACACCAATTAATTGTTAGCAGAGGTATAATTTTGTCAAAATATTCTGGAAAATAATTGGGAATTATTATAAGAAAATTACTAAGATGCCTATCTTAGTACTAAGTACTAAGTACTAAGATGCCTATAAGTACTAATATATGACTAAGCAATCTTATTGAATGAAGTAGAAAAAATACACTGTGATGGATGGAGAGATAAGCTAGGGTCCACTTTTGAAAGACTTTAAAAACTTATTAAAGCTTAATATTTTATCCTAGGTTCAGTAGGGAACTCCTGGATTGAAAAGACAAGGGAAATTGCATAGCCTTAAGGAATGTAAGAAAAATCCTTTAGAAAAGAATTTGGAGGAAAGGAATATGTGGAGAATTGAGAGAGACCTTTGCAATAATCCAAAGAAGCAGAGATAAGGGCCTAAACTAATGCAATGCTTATATTATTAAAACAATTATAATTAAATCATAACAAAAGAAATAAACTAATTATTCTTAAAGCACATTGATTAATCTTGATCCAAAAAAGCAGTAAGAAATTTACCTCTCTTCCTTCTCTAGAAGGGGGAAGATGGAATATCAATGTGGAAAACTGTACTTGGTTTATGTGTTGCTATTATTTGCTAGAAAATTTTCTTTTTCTCTTTAAAAATATCTTTATTCAGCAGTCATCAAAATCATTTGGTACTGGCTAAGACATATAGTCTATCAGTGGAATAGGTCAGGTTCATAAGAAAAAAGAGTCAATGACTATAGTAATCTAGCGTTTGACAAAGTCAAAAACCCCAGCTTTTGGGATAAGAACTCACTATTTGACAAAAATTGCTGGCAAAATTGGAAACTAGTATGGCAGAAATTAGATATGGACCCACACCTAGTACCCTATACCAAGATAAGGTCAAAATAAGTTCCTGATTTAGACATAAGGAGAGATATTACGAGCAAATTAGAAGAACAAAGTATAGTTTACTGTTGGAATCCTTACAAAGTGTTAACTCATTAGAGTTGATAGAGACAATAATTATCTAATTTAGCATGGTTCAGTATGATTGATCTGATCTTACAAGGAGATGTTAAGGGCCAGAAGAAACAAGGTACTAAGTGGAATTGATAGAAACAATGCTTGTGTTCACACCTTTAGAGAGCTCATATAAGCAAGAAGCTCTTAGCTTCAAGTTAGTTAGTTCGGAACATTGCCAAGAGTCGGAGAGGAGCACTCTAGGACATAGAGAAGTCCACAAACCGTCTCTCTCAGAGAGGAGCACTCTGGGAGGAAGCCCACAAGCCCACTCTCGGAGGTGGAGTCAGATTCATTCACTTCATCTCACACCACTGTGGTGGCTGGGCTCCAGCACTTTCCCCACTGAGACTAAGGCTGGTCTGAAAGGCTCTCCAGAAAGCTGCCCAATCCCAGGCAAGGAGACAAGAGATTCATTCCATTTTCCACCTTTGTGCTGGCTGAAGGCTGAAGGAAGCAGAGGCAAAGGACTAGTGGCAAGAGCTCTTGGAACCAAAGAGAGAGAAGGCCTCCAGAAAACTAGCCGAGTCCCAACTGAAGGAAATAAGATTTTGGAAGAGACAATAAAAGACTGTATTTTAACACCTGGCTGCATTTGAGGTGATTATTACTTTTAACTGAAACTAAGGCTGCCTCCAAAAAACCTCCCCAAGAAACCTGTTCCCAGAGAGAACCATAATATTTTAAAGAAGAACTCCACAATTTACCTTTCAGATATATGGAGGAGGAATAAATTTGTGGTCAAAGAAGAACTGGAAATCATTACTGGACAAAAAATAGATAATTTTGATTATGTTAAGTAGGGAAGCAATAAACTGGGAGAACATTTTTGCATTCAAAGGTTCTGATAAAGGCCTCATTTCCAAAATATATAGAGAATTGATTCAAATTTGTAATAATTCAAGCCATTTTCCAATTGATTAATGGTCATAGGATATAAACAATTTTCAGATAAAGAAATTGAAACCATCTCCAGTCATATGAAAAAGTGCTCTAAATCTCTATTGATCAGAGAAATGCAAATTAAGACAATTCTGAAGTACCACTACACACCTCTCAGATTGGCTAAGATGACAGGAAAAGACAATGACAAATATTGGAAAGAATGTGGGAAAATTGGGACAATAATACTTTTTTGGTGGAGTTGTGAACTGATCCAACCATTCTGGAGAGCAATTTGGAGATATGCTCAAAACATAATCAAACTTTGCATGCCTTTTGATCCAGAAGTACTTCTACAGGGCTTATATCCCAAAGAGATCTTAAAAAAGGGCAAGGGACTCACATATGCAAAAATGTTTGTGGCAGCCCTTTTTGTAGTGGAAAGAAACTGGCAACTGAGTGGATGTCCATCAGTTGAAGAATGGCTGAATAAGTTATGGTATATGAATGTTATGGAATATTACAGCTCCATATGAAATGATCAGCAGGATGATTTCAGAGAGACCTGGAGAGACTTACAGAAACTGATACTCAGTGAAATGAGTAGAACCAGGAAATCATTGTATATGGCAATGGCAAGATTATACGGTGATCAATTCTGATGGGCGTAGCATTTCTCAAGACTGAGACAATTCAGACAAGTTCTAAGAATGTTGTGATAACGAGAGCCATTTACAACCAGAGAGAGGACTGTGGGAAATGAGTATTCTCACTCTTTCTGTTATTGTTTGCTTGCATTTTATTTTCTTTCTCATTTTTTCTTTTTGATCTGATTTTTCTTGTGCAACAAAATAATTGTATAAATATGTGTGCATATATTGGATTTAACATATACTTTTAACCATGTTTAATAAATATCGTGTTACTTGCTATGTAGGGGAGGGGATGGGAAGAAGCAGGGGGAAATGGGAACACAGATTTTGCCAAACTTAATGTCGAAAAATGATCCCTACATATCTTTTGAAAATTAAAAAGTTTTAATAAAAATATCTTTATTATAAAGTATAACACTTTATGAAGAGAAGTGGGAATCTATATAAGAAAATGTAGATATGATTTTTGTTTTTTAAATACTAATAGCTTTTTATTTTTCAAAATACATGCAAAAGTAGTTTTCAAAATTCATCCTTGCAAAATCTTTTGTAAATCTCTCTCTTTCTCTCCCCTCCTCCCCCTCTCCTAGATAGCAAGTAATTTAATGTAGGTTGAGCATGTCAAATTCTTCTAAACATATTTCCACATTGGATATTAATTTTAAAGTTAATAATTATTTAAAGAAATGTCTCATTTTTAAAAATAAATTTATAAACATTCTATACCTCTATCAATATGTCTATAAGTTTAAATTTTTTATTTATATATCCAAGTGCATATTTTGAAGGATCCTATATGGAAAATTTCTTTTGACTTTAGAGTTAAGAACCAAAAAAAAAAAAAAATGCTTAACCAAAAAACAAACAAACAAACCAACAAACAAAAAAACAGACTAATGCCTGCCTGCATTTATAATATTTCATTATGCATCAGAGATTATGAAACATCAAAGAGATCAGAAAGGTCAACACAAAAGAGACCTTGAAATTACTCACTGTTATCAATTATACTTATGTTGAGGGAATAAGTCTTTGATAGACTATAAGAAGAGGGAAATGTCAGCAGTAGCAAGGGTAAAGATTGATTTTAAGGACTTCCCTTCTAGCCCTGGGAGAAAAGAATCGTTTCTATTGGAAACTTTTTTCAGCTGATCCTATTGAAAACCATTTTACTCCACATGCTTTTTCTTTTCCTTCTAGATAGCATTTTTACTCTCAGAGAAAACACCTAACATTTTCACAGTAAAGGACTCTAATATTAAACTCAAAGTTCCTTGAGGAAAAAGAATGCTATTTATTTGCTATTATGCTATTTATTTGGGAAAAAGAAAAGAAAAGAAAAAAAAAGTAAAGAAAGTGAAGAGCAGAATTTAGCCACTTACCAGGATATTAACACATCTTCCCCTCAAACAATGTGGTAATATCTTTTTGCTGCCCTGGGATTGATTGACATTTTACATTTGGAAAAATCAATATAGTTATCCAATGGCAATTTTCATTGTCTTTTCTTAAATTTGCTGAATGAAGAAGAAACTGGTGCAAAACATGAAGTTGCTAGCATATGAATTTGTGATTCAGCAGATGAAATAAACTATCTTGAAAACAACTAAAGTCAAATCAGTATATATATATATATATATATTTTAATTTCCTCTGTTAATCTAGGCAAATTGATAAATCTTTCATTGTTCTCAAGAAATTCCTTAAATAAATTGCAAAAGAATTAACATTTCCATGAAAGGCAAGAGAAGTACTCACATGTGTCTATACATATGGATATAGATATGTATAAATCGATGCATAATATAGCAGTAATAACAACAATAATAATCTATCGACATGTATTTCCTTTGGGACATAGCATGGTAGTGGGATATAGGACAGAACTGAGAA
Organism: Antechinus flavipes; assembly: GCF_016432865.1. Classification (NCBI taxonomy): domain Eukaryota; kingdom Metazoa; phylum Chordata; class Mammalia; order Dasyuromorphia; family Dasyuridae; genus Antechinus; species Antechinus flavipes. The sequence continues at coordinate 251,767,717 of NC_067402.1, read as the reverse complement.
GACTTGGTTACAAACTTAATTTCTACCACACAGAAGCTTTGGGATTCTATGAAAATAATTTTACCTCTTAGTGTCCTGAAAAATTCTGAAGATAAACTGCTGAATTTCATTGGTAAGTCTGACCCAGAAAATTCCAATACCAATGAAATGACCCTTCCAGACCTTTTACCTATATTTATCTCTGTTTATCTGTCTATATGCACGCAATCCAAGTTTTTGTCATGTTTAGGGAGAAGAATTGCATAAAACTCTCCTAATAGATCTAGAGAAAGATATTTTGTTGCTGAATGCTTCATGAAGCATTCAGTTAGTGTGAGAACGCTGAAACAGAGAAACTATATTTTTATTCCTAATTTGTTAGAAGGCAAATGCAACAACATGCTCACGTTACAAATATACCATTGGAAAGAGATTATGGACTTAGGGAGCCAAACAAAGGGGGAAGCTGTTACTCAACATGCCCTTAATTTAAAGTTTTCTGCTTAGAAATGTTGGGAAATTTCCCATTAGGTGAGTTTGGAGATATTTCCTCTCTCTCTCTCTCATTCTCATTTAAACTGAGACACATTTTCCCCAGTGGAGCAAACCATCCTTTGATTTATTCTGCTATATTCTACCTTTAGCTTATGAGATTTTCCATGGCTATCAGCCTGGATGAATGAGTTTACTAACTATTCACTACTTGTGGTGGTCTTATTTGTAAAAGGCATTAGATTAAAAAAAAATTGCTGTTGCAGATTGAAGTTTGGAGTATACTTTTTCCAGTATGGAATAAAAAACATAATAGTATCATTAAACTGAAAAAAATATATAGCTTTAGACAAAGTATTTAGGGGATCAGGTAAATAAAATTCTATTCTATTGTCCTCTTACAGAGGAGATTATTGTAACAAAACTTAAAGCTCTTCTCCACTAGGCAGAAATGAAATGATACAAAGAATCATCTCCACTGGAAATAGATGAGTAAAATTCCAGAGATGTTTATTTGTGCTTCCCTGTGAGCCATATTTAAGTAGTTCCTATGGGCATTATACATATTCTACTTAAATAAGATGCATACACCTACCAAATGAATACCCTTATCTGTCTATACAGATATGAATAAACACACACACACACACACACACACAGACACACACACACACACGTAATTATCTTAGCATTATCAGACACTTTAAATATTTAAAAAGTATTTTATAAATTTTTTTATCATCATTTGTGGGAAGAAAAAAAACTGTGTGTTAGAAATTAAGTGAACTGCCCAAAGATCACTAGTATTTATCTAAGGCAGTATCCACACTCAGATTTTCTAGATTGTTAATTCCAATCTTCCATTGATAGTACCACCTAGCAATAGATAGATAGGTGATAGATAAGATTATTCATATGCAGATATACTGTGTGTGTCTGTGTGTCTGTGTGTAAATTTTTAAGGTCTTATTCTCACATTTATATGTATCAAAAGGCACTTAGTTTTTAACAGTTTTCAACAGTACAATGATGTTATAAATTGGGGGAAAAAAGGTCTACAAAACTAAAATGTTATTGCTCAGATAATAGACTTATGGTAGCATAGCTTCTCACCATTCTAATGGGTTTTAAAAGATTTCTGAGATGAATTAGATTTTAGGAAATTGAAGTGAGAGCCAAGAAAAAAAGGCATTATTACCAAATCAAAATGGATGACAGCAACTAAAACTTTTCTTTGTTGAGCCCAAGCTAACTCCCTTGAGGCCTCAGAATCAGCCAGAATCAGGATAAATTAAAGTCCTTGGTCTTTAGGGGGAGAAGTGAAGGTGATCTCTCCTGGATTCTCCAGTCCAAAGTCACCTTGTCTTGTACAAAGTGAGTTCTCACCTCTCTCACCCCACCCTCTAATCCTTGCCTATGATTATCTTAACATCAAACACTGAGCCAGCACTAATGGTGAGAAGAGCAATTTCTCCAAATATATGCTAATACAGTCATTGTCAAAATAGGTAATTAGCCTTAAGTGCTCAATTGTCTGATTCAAGTACACTTTTTTATAGTTTAAGCCCTTTACATTCCTTGTTCTTTAAGATACTTCATCTGTATATGACAAATAATTCCCTACAGAGCCTTCATTACAACTATGATATAAAATATTTCAGCTTCTTTACAATATTGAACAGATCACATTGTGTATATGTATGTATGTGTGTGTATGTGTGTAATCATTGAAATATTTCAATGGATTTGCAATCTCATTACTATAAGGGCAGTTTGCAATCCCATCATGTCTACTTAAGTGAATTCATGCCTATGTCATTAAATAAATTTTCCATAGAGAATGTAGCTAATCCAATGGCTTTTCTTACCCATGGGATCATGAACTTAATCAATACATGACCAAACATAATTTTAGAGAACATATGATGGAACATTTACCTTCCTGAGAGGGGACTAGCTGAGTGTGCAAAGTGGAAAATACATTTTTGTATATGATTAAGTTGGGAATTTATTTTGCTTAACTGTTCATGTTATTTTTTTTTCTTTCTTTTTCTGTTTCCTTCTCTTCCCCCAAGGTTAAGGAAAATTAGAAGGAGAGGAAATCAATGACTGTAAATTGAAAAATAAATAATTAAAAGTAATTATTCTTTTGGGGTAAAAAGTTTTATATTTTTGTTTGTTTATTTGTGTACAACTTTTCTCTGGCATTTGTATTACTTGTCTATCCATTTCCAATTAAGGAATTTCACTTTTTTACAGTTATAGTTGTCAAATAAAAAGAAACTTCATAATAATTTTTGAATCACCCTCTTTTGAACTTTTACCCCTTGGTTTATGTTCTGCTCATTGAGGTCAAATATAATTTCTTTTGAAGGCACCCAAGTTCACAAATCTTAGTCCATCTGTCATATCAAATAAATTATCAAATATTTTTATTTTAACCACCTCTCTCATGTCCATCTTTTCCTCTATATTCATATAGTCAACACCCTCATTCTGGTCCTCATTACTTCTTATTTGGACAATAGCAAAAGCAGGCTGGTTACTTTTTATCCTTTTTGTCCTCAGGCCTTAGCATGGTACCTGACACATAGTGAGAAATTAGTTAATTGTTATTGAATGATGACCCTTTAAATATTTGATGATACCCTCTTACTCACAACATTCCCTAACTTAAACATTCAAATTTTTTTCTTTTGTTCTATCAACTTAGTTGTTTTCCCCTACTACATTGTTTTTGATATTTAAAATCATAACTCTTGTGTGATTCAGTGATAAGAAAAGCATAACAAGTTTAAAGATGTTCATGTTGACATATAAGATTTAAACAGCAGCATTAATAAAAAATTAGAATCATTTTCATTAGTAGATTAGTTGAGTTAATGAAAGGAAGAGGGAAGTTGACTAATGGATAGATGACTGTAATTTGTGTGGGTCTCATAAGAGGGAAAAATGAATCATGCCCTATATTTATAAATAATATACATAAGGGTAAAAAAAGAGTTTATATTTTATAAAAGGCAATAGACTCAAAACCTATAAACTCCAGTCCAACTTGGTGGTCTAAATATCCAATTTGAAGGCAGATTTTGGAATGAAGGAAACCATTTTAACATATTGGGTTTTCCCATATAACTTACAAAGCACAGCATAACTTGCTCTGGATTCTTAGGAACGAGTGAGAAAAAAAATCTTCAGGTTTTAGTTACTACAAGGGTATGTGGAAAACCTGTTGATTGTCCTTTATTCTCAAAGAAGACCCTAACATTAGGGAGATCATGCCATGACAGGCAAATCAATTGAATATGAGTAAGGAAGGGCTGTGCCAGCTCACCGGCTTCACTTTCTCTTTCAGAGCCATCTGGCTCAAGTGGTCAGATACAGATCAGAACAACTGGAGATAGTCCTGCATGAAATGGGAGACCTTGGCCTTTTTAAACTAAAAAGTTTCAATTTGACTGAGGCTGCCTCCATTCAGGGATTAAGGCTAGGCAGCAATTAAGACAAAGAATCTCCTCTTTCACATAATCCAAAAACAATCTAAATAGACAGATATATAGAGTTAGATTTACAGATACATAGCTGCACAGATATGTAGATATATAGATAAATACATGAATGGATGGATGCATAGATCTGGGAGGAGAAGACCCTCAGGGTTTCTGGCTAAAGTAGGAAAAAAAAAAAAACTGCTGTTTATATTCAATTTGAGTCAATCAGGACCCAAAGAACGTCCAAATAGAGCTTGGCCTAGAACCTTTTTATAAGAGAATCAGATTGATTTTGATTTAAGGCATTATCCTTAAGAACGAAATCTAGTCAGGAAACCCCAAGATATCTTGGGAAGGATTCAAAGGAGCAAAAAAGAAAAAAAAATGCTTTTAAGGGCATAAGGGTAAAGGTGTGATACTCTATGTGGAAAGGGGGAAGAAAGGTGGGAAGGAGCAAGAGGCAGAAAAGGAAAGGAAGGAAAGAAGGAAGGAAGGAAGGAAGGAAGGAAGGAAGGAAGGAAGGAAGGAAGGAAGGAAGGAAGGAAGGGAGGAAGGAAGGAAGGAAGGAAGGAAGGAAGGAAGGAAAGAGAAGGAAGAATATGGAGAACCTATGCTGCAAGTAAGACCCAGTTTTCTCTGTAGGGAATCAAAACTACCTTGTTTATGGTACTCAGCCAAGTTTTTGAGCTTAATCTTTTGGAATGAATACTCATTAAAATTTGCCAAACCCTGATTTTGTGTTCTAGGGAAATCCTTCTTCTGAGACAAGCAACCTTATTTTAAACCCCAAGGTCTATATCTTGTGTCTATTTTTAGTTTGCATATTTTTACATGCCAAAATATCATGCACACATTTTCCTTAGAAATGCATAATTACTTTTTTCTGACTAAGCTTTTTTTTGCCTTCTCCTAAGAAGTGTATAATTATCTGACTTGCTTCCCTAACTAATACCTAATAAATAGTTTGTTTCTCTTCTATTTTTTTAAATCAAACTACTTACCAAATAAGAAGTTTGATGCATGTAATTTTTTTTGAAAAGGAGCTAAAAATGTCAATATAAAGTAATTATTAAATAAAAATTAAAAAAAAAAAAAGAAAAGGAGCTAAAATTTCTTTCCAAAGTTAAAGTCAAACGGAATCAAGTATATTGGCTGACCTAGGATTTTGAAAGAAATATTATAAGGCAAACCAGAGAGGACTCAGTGAAGGATAGAGAAGTAAAGACTGGGAAAGATAGAACATGTAAAGTTTAATATGGACAAGGAATGTGAAGGCAATTGCTTATAATTGTTTCTGGCATGTAAAAGTGCTTAATAAAAAAAAAATACTTGATTTGGTTAAACTTGAAAGGTATAATCATTGTGGGAACTGAAAAAAGAACAGTAAAGGGAAAGTAGATATTTAATGTATAGTTGATACTTCTTTAACCTAATGAAGCACCTGGGGCATTCAAGATTGAATATATGATGTTGGAGGTTTGTTGGACATTTTTCAAGGTTAATCATTGAACTTTGGTGTCTTCTTGGCACCTAATTCTTATCTGTGACTCCAAGAAGTTGTAGCACATGCAGAAGCCACACTCTGATAAACCATGATGAATTGAACAATAACTACCGAAAAGCCTCTAACCCATAACTGAAATAGGGAGATGTCTAACCCAAGTATGTAAATATTTGCCCTGGTAGTATAGATAGATAAGAACAATTTGTTCAAAGAACCATGAAGATGGTGAAAACAGGTGCTGTGAAGTATTTACAATTTGATCAGACACTGAAGACACCAAAGTCAACCACTACATACTGGGCTATCACCAGATGCCCTGACATTTGTCTTGTCACTGGACTACATTAATTCTGGGGGTGGAAAGAATGAGGCTGATGACTTTATTCAGCTTTGCCTAATTTAAATTCAATTCAGGCATGATTCAAGATGCCACCCCAATATCAATAGTCCTCTGTGAAAATAAATGATAGTCAATAACATATAGTATAGTGTGTAGTGCATGTACATGTATATATATATATATATATATATATATATATATATACACACACATGTGTATCTAATCTATGTGACTTTAGCATTTCTATTTTGAGCTTCATTGAGAGCATAAGTAATATGCATCAAACAAATTTAATTGCTTAAAGAGTTGATTCATTATATGGGAGGAAAGCTTCCTGACAGATTCATCCAAACAAGATAAAACATATAGCAATGGTCCTCAAAGTGTGATGTGGGGAAAGCAAAGGGTCCCTGAGACACTTTCAGAGATACCACAAGATCAAAATTACTTTCAGTTTTTAGAAGGTGGATTCTTAATAATTATAAGAATATAAATAGGTCTGGGATCAAAAAGTTTGAGAACTGCTGAGTTTTCAGGGTTGTTTATTCCTCCTGTTAGAATGTGAGTTCCTTAATGGTAAAGAAAGATTTTGTGGTTGCTAATTTTGCTTCTTTTTGTATTCCCAGTGTTTACTATAGCCTGGAACATAGTAGAATAAATAAATAATTGATTATTCATTTGCTCTAAAAAGTTTTTGCTAAGCTATATATATCTTATATATATATACACATTTACAATATACATACATATACATTCATAAATATATATATGTGTGTGTGTGTTCTCTCTCTCTCTCTCTCTCTTTATATACATATATATATATATGTGTGTGTGTGTTCTCTCTCTCTCTCTCTCTCTCTCTCTCTCTATATATATATATATATATATATATATATATGTTTTTATGTTTTCTCTTTAGTCCTGGATTCAGTTCCTAATTTTGAAATTATTATTACATATGTGGATTAACCACCAAGTTCTATTGCTTCGGGGAAGAGGCAAAAATGTATAATTTTTGAGAGATGAGCTGAGCATGAATGTTTGCTTTAACTCTTACTACCTTTCAAATCATGAGCAAGTGTCTTCATTTCTCTGAATGCAAGTTTACACCTCTAAATAATAAAAAGAACCATATTATCACTCACTCCTTCATAAAAACCCTATAAGGGACAAAGTCTTGTTGAAATACCATCATGGAACTCACAGTCTTGGATGTGGACAAGATAGTGACACAGGTATTATATACTAAGTGCTTAAGAAAGAGGTAAACATTTTATTGCCTTTTCAGAGATAGAGTAAAAATGTGTTTGCATGTGTGTGTGTGTGTGTGTCACATGATTTCATGAACAAAACATATCCATGCACATATGTATATAAATCGATACATTATGAGTGCATATGTATACACACTCATATGTATATGTATATATGTGACTTTTTCATCCACAGTAACACTTTGAAATCATTTATTAATTGTAATCTGTATTAGTGGAGTGAAGGGTCCTACTAAGACATCCTTGAAACAAGTAGTGAAAAACCAATATTATATGAGTTGACAGTTTACTTACATTCAATATAGTTACATTTGTGATCTTACTGGATCATCTCAATAAACCTCCAAAGGAAGTATTAATAGAATTTTATTCTTACCTATTCCTCCACTTTTACAAATGGGGCAACACAGTCCCAGAAAATTTAAGCAGCATGTCTGTCATCATAGAGTTAGTTGGTATCACAGATGAGAATCTAAACAAGGCTTTTGTATGCCTCTGTTTTATCTCCTTCACTCTCTTACCTTTGAGAATTATCTTACTATTTTCCTCAAGGACTGTTGCTTAAGTGCCAGTATTGCCATGTTCTATAGAGGCTCCCCCTCAGAATCCTGCCTCCAAGAGTTTGAGATTCTTGTACCCCAGTGAGCATTGAACCCTCACTATATCCTGGAGGGCCCATGATTTACACTGACAGAGGGAATAGCTACATAAAAGAAAATGCAGAGTCCTTAAAATAATTAAATGCTCAAGTAACAACAGCCATACAAATAATTTAGTAAAATAACATATTACTCAATGAGATGTTTGTCATGGTCTGAAATTTGCTTCCTTTCCTTTCTTTACCTCTTCCAATCTAAATCAATTTTTCTTTTTGCTAAATAAAGTACAAATTGCTAGGACCTACTTAGTTATTTTATGGAACATGCAAATTAGTAGAATACTGAGTAGAAATATTCATAACAAGGGGAGGAGAATTGTCAATATTTTATTTCATTTTTTTCTCATATCTTTCAGCTTTTTCAAGTCACAAAATAATTCTGACAGCATATCTCGCCTGAAGAGGCTTTCAGCCAGGTGTTTCAAGGTCAGGACCACATTGTTGGCAGGTTCAGGTTGGGGGATATCAATGGCAAAATACTTGGCTAGAGTTCTTCAGTATTCTTATGTACTATTTTCACTCACCAATAAATTTTGGTAGAATTATTAGTCTCTACAAATCACTTTCCAATGACATATGTGACTTTATATCCGTTTTCTTTCCTTCTTATTATGTAGTCCTGGGAATGGGGATTTCTGTTAAATGAACAATCTTTCAAAGCATATCAATCACAGAATGAACTGGCTAAACTTGCTTTTTCTTTTCTCTTTGCATTTTTTTTAAATTTGGCTTGAACATTTTTTGACATAAACTTGGCAGTTTTTCTTGTCTCTGGTTACAAGCAATCCTCCTACTTAAAAGTCAATTTCATATTATAACTCTGCCTAGAAAAGTAACATTTATATCTCTCTGTCATCCTTTGACATGTTTCATGTGTTGACATTGGAGCAACCTGTTATGACATCCAGGAAAGGAAATGTAATGTTAAGGAAGTTTTGCTCAAACTAAGGTTACTAGGTTTGCTTCTTTGGTTTTAAAGAAAGTTGAGATAAAGATAATGAAAAGGTCATTTCTCTTCCCTTCAAATCCAAAAGGAGAGCTTATCTGCCTAACTTTCTTCTACTTTTCTGACATCAGCAAAGCATTAGAATTGAAATTTTGCCTGTGATTGACCCAATCTTTTTTTTTAAATTTATAACTTTTTATTGACAGAACACATGAGTAAATTTTTACAACATTACCCTTACACTTACTTCTGTTTCAATATTTCTCTTCCCTCCTTCCACCCCCTCCCCTAGATGGCAGGCAGTCTTATACATGCTAACTATGTTATAATATATCCTAGATACAATACGTGTGTGCAGAACCATACAGTTCTTCTGTTGCACAAGAAGAATTGTATTCAGAAGGTAAAAATAATCTGGGAAGAAAAACAAAAATGCAAGCAGTCCACATTCATTTTCCAGTGTTCCTTCTCTGGGTGTAGCTGATTCTGTCCATAATTGATCAATTGGAACTGAATTAGATCTTCTCTTTGTTGAAGATATCAATTTCCATCAGAATACATCCTCATACAGTATTGTTGTTGAGGTGTATAATCATTTAATCATGAGGTTGTACTCATTTCACTCAGTATCAGTTCGTGTAAGTCTTTCCAAATCTCTCTATATTCATCCTGCTGGTCATTTTTTATAGAACAATAATATTCCATAATATTCATATACCACAATTTACCCAACCACTCTCCAATTGATGGGCATTCATTTATTTTCCAGTTTCTAGTCACTACAAAAAGGGCCACCACAAACATTTTGGCACATACAAGTCCCTTTCCCTTCTTTAGTATCCCTTTGGGATAAAAGCCCAGTAGAAACACTGTGGGATCAAAAGATATGCACAAGTTGATAACTTTTGGGGCATAATTCCAAATTGCTCTCTAGAATGTTTGGATTCATTCACAATTTCACCAATAATGCATCAGTATCCCAGTTTTCCCGCATCCCCTCCAACTTTCATCATTATTTTTTCCTGTCATCTTAGCCAATCTGACAAGTCTGTAGTAGTATCTCAAAGTTATCATAATTTGCATTTCATTGATCAATAGTAATTTGAAACACCCTTTCATATGAGTAGAAATAGTTTTAATTTCATCATCTGAAAATTGTCTGTTCATATCCTTTGACCATTTATCAATTGGAGAATGTCTTGATTTCTTATAAATTAGAGTGGATTCTCCATATATTTTGGAAATAAGGCCTTTATCCAAACCTTTAATTGTAAAAATGTTTTCCCAGTTTATTACATCCCTCCTAATCTTGTTTGCATTAGTTTTGTTTGTAGAAAGGTTTTTTAATTTGCTATAATCAAAATTTTCTATTTTGTGATCAATAATGATCTCTAGTTCTTCTTTGGTCACAGATTCCTTCCTCCTCCACAAGTCTGAGAGGTAAACTATCCTATGTTCCTCTAATTTATTTATAATCTTGTTTTTATGCCTGAATCTGGACCTATTTTGATCTTACCTTGTTGTACAATATTAAATGTGGGTCCATGCCTAGTTTCTGCCATACTAATTTCCAATTTTCTCAGCATTTTTTGTCAAACAGTGAATTCTTATCCCAATAGTTGGGATCTTTGGGTTTGTCATACACTAGATTGCTATAGTTATTGACTATTTTGTCCTGTTAACCTAACCTATTCAACTGATCAACTAATCTATTTCTTAGTCAATACCAAATGGTTTTTGCTTTATAATAGAGTTTTAGATCAGGTACAACTAGGCCACCTTCATTTGATTTTTTTTTTCATTAGTTCCCTTGAAAATTTTGACCTTTTGTTTTTCCATATGAATTTTATTTTTATCTTTTCTAGGTCATTAAAATAGTTTCTTGGGAGTCTGATTGGTATAGTGCTAAATAAATAGATTAGTCTAGGTAGTATTGTCACTTTTATTATATTATGACCTATCCAAGAGCACTTAATATTTTTCCAATTATTTAAATCTGACTTTATTTGTGTGAAAGTGTTTTGTAATTTTGCTCAGATAATTCCTGACTTTCCTTTGGCAAATAGATCTCCAAATATCTTATGCTAGTGACAATTTTGAATGGAATTTCTCTTTATTTCTCTTGCTGTTGGATTTTGTTGGTGATGTATAAAAATGCTGAGGATTTATGCGGATTTATTTTGTATTCTGCAACTTTGCTCAAGTTGTGAATTATTTCTAATAGCTTTTTAGTAGAATTTCTGAGGTTTTCTAAGTATACCATCATATCATCTGCAAAGAGTAAAAAATTGGTTTCCCTATTACCTACTCTAATTCCTTTGATCTCTTTCTCAACTCTTATTGCTGAAGCTAGCGTTTCTAATACAATATTGAATAATAATGGTGATAGTGGGCAACCTTTTTTCATTCCTGATTTTACTGGGAATGGGTCCAGTTTATGCCCATTACATATGATACTTGCTGATAGTTTTAAATAGATGATCCTGACTATTTTAAGGAAAAGTCCATTTATTCCTGTACTCTCAAGTTTTTTGTTTGTTTGTTTTGTTTTGTTTTATTAGGAATGGGTGATGGATTTTATCAAATGTTTTTTTTTTCTGCATCTATTGAGATGATCATATGGTTTTTGTTAATTTGGTTATTGATATAGTCAATTATGCTAATACTTTTCCTAATATTGAACCAGCCCTGCATTCCTGGGATAAATCTTACTTGGTCATAGTGTATTATGCTGGGGATGATTTTCTGTTATCTTTTTGCTAATATTTTATTTAAGATTTTAACATCAATATTCATTAGGGAGATTGGTCTATAATTTTCTTTCTCTGTTTTCAACTTACCTGGTTTAGGTATCAGTACCATGCCTGTGTCATAAAAGGAATTTGGTAGGAGTCCTTTAATCCCTATTTTTTTCAAATAGTTTATATAGCATTGGAGTTAATTGTTCTTTAAATATTTGGTAGAATTCACATGCAAATCCATCTGGTCCTGGGGATTTTTTCTTAGGGAGTTGATTAATAGCTTGTTCTATTTCTTTTTCTAAGATGGGACTGTTTAACCAATTTACTTCTTCCTCTCTAATCTGGGCAAGCTATATTTTTGAAGGTATTCTTCCACTTCATTTAAGTTATCGAATTTATTGCCATAAAGTTGGGCAAAGTAACTCCTAATTATTGCTCTAATTTCCTCTTCATTAGTGATAAGTTCTTCCTTTTCATTTCGAAGACTAACAATTTGGTTTTCCTCTTTCCTTTTTTAAACCAGATTTACAAGGGGTTATTTATTTTGTTGTTTTTTTTTTTTCATAGAACCAACTCTTAGTTTTATGAATTAATTCAATAGTTTTTTACTTTCAATTTTATAATCTCTCCTTTTATTTTTAAAATTTCAAGTTTAATGTTTGACTGGGATTTTTTAAAATTTGTTCCTTTTCTAGCCTTTTTAGTTGTAAGCCCAATTCATTGACCTTCTCTTTTTCTATTTTATGCAAGCAGGCTTCTAGAGATATAAAATTTCCCCTTATTGCCACTTTTGCTGCATCCCACACATTTTGGTATGCCATCTCATTATTGTCATTTTCTTGGGTGAAGTTATTAATTATGTCTACAATTTGCTGTTTCACCCAATCATTCTTTAGGATGAAATTATTTAGTTTCCAATTATTTTTTGGTCTATTTTCCCCTGGCTTTTTGTTGAATGTGATTTTCATTGCATCATGTTCTGAAAAGGATGCATTTACTATTTCTGTCTTTCTGCATTTGAATTTGAGGTTTTATGTCTTAATACATGGTCAATTTTTTAATAGGTTCCATGAACTACTGAGAAGAAAGTGTACTCCTTTCTGTCTCCATTTAGTTTTCTCCAAAGATCTGTCATATCTAACTTTTCTGTCTCGACCGGTGAGACCTAGTTACTCATGTGGGCTTCAAGGGGGGATCCAGCCTGAGGAGAAATGAGCGAGAAAGAGGAGGGAGATGAGGCTGATTGTTGCCAAGGTCTCAGTTTATTGCTCTCAGGATACAACTTATATAGGAAAAAGCATGGGAAAGAGAAGTAGGGGGGTCTGGGAAAGGAACATGGGCTATAGCTGGTCCAGTGAGCAGGAACATAGTGTGGTGACAACTCAAGATTGATTCTCAAGACCGTTTTGCCCGGTTGCAGTTCTCAGGATTGTTTGACCACCTGCTCGATTCTGTTGCAGCAAGGGGTGGGGAAAAGGCACCTGGGCTAGGGCCATGAGAAAGGCACCTGGGTGGGGGCCTTCGGCTTCCAACACTTTTCTAGTATTTGATTTACCTCTTTGACTTCTTTCTTATTTATTTTGTGGTTTGATTTATCTAATTCTGAGAGTGCAAGGTTTAGATCTTCCATTTTATAGGTTTGCTGTCTATTTCTTCTTGCAGCTCTCTTAATGTCTCTTTTAAGAACTTAGATGCTACACTACTTGGTGTGTATACGTTTAATATTGATATTGCTTCATTATCTATGCTACCCTTTAACAAGATATAGTGCCCTTCCTTATCTCATTTAATTAGATCATTTTTTGCTTTTGCTTGGTCTGAGATCAGGATGGCTACCCTTGCCTTTTTTTCTTTTTTTACTTCACCTGAAGCATAGCAGATTCTGCTCCAACCTTTTAACTATATTCTGTATGTATCACCCTGTTTCAAATGTGTATCCTGTAAAGAACATATTGTAGGATTCTGGCTTTTAATACAGTTTGCTAACCGCTTCCTCTTTATGGAGGAGTTTACCCCATTCACATTTATGGTTAAAATTACTAATGTTCTATTACTTGCCATCTTGTTAACCCCTGTTTATGCTTTTCTCCTTGCCTTTCCCCTTCCCCCCCTCCCCAATATTAAACTTGTGAGCACCACTTGCTTCTCACAGCTCTCCCTTTTTAGAATCCCTCTCCCCACCTTAGAGTCCCTCCCCTTTTCTTGCCTCTCTTCCTCACAATTTCTATATTCTCTTCTGCTTAGCTTACTCCTTCTCTTTTCACTTTTCCCCTCCTACTTTTCAATGAGGTGGGAGAAATTTCTCTGTAAATCAAATATGTCTAATATTTTTCTCTTTAAGCCAATTCTGACAAGAGTAAGATACATACTATGTTCATCCCTCTCCCTTCTTTCTCTCAGATATAATAGGTTTCCTTTGCCTCTTCGTGAGATGTAGTACCCACACTTTACCCTTTTTCTGGTATAATTTCCTTTCCACCTCTACAACAAATTATACATGTTCTTTATGTATATTTAAAACAGAAATATAGCTCCAAGATTTTCTTTTTACCTTTTTATGTTTCTCTTGACTCCTGTATTTGGAGATCAAGCTTTTTGTTTAGTTTCATTTTTTTTTCATCAGAAATAGATGAAATTCACCTATTTCATTGAAGGTTCATTTTCTTCTCTGGAAAAAAAAATGCTCATTTTGCCTAGGTAAATTATTCTTGGCTGTATATCAAGTTCCTTAGCCTTTTGGAATATCAGATTCCAGGCTCTTTGATTCTTTAATGTAGATGCTGCTAGATCCTGAGTAATACTTATTATGGCTCCTCTATGTTTGAATTTTTTTTTTTCTAGCTGCTTGTAGTATTTTTTCTTTGATCTGATAGTTCTGGAATTTAGCCACAATATTCCTTGGAGATTTCATTTTAGGGTCTCTTTCAGTAGCTGATCGATGAATTCTTTCAAGGTCTATTTTACCCTCTGTTTCTATAACATCTGTGCAGTTCTCTTTGATAATTTCCTGGAAAATAGTATCTAGCCTCTTTTTTTTATCATATTTTTCAGGAAGTCCAATAATTCTCAGATTATCTCTCCTAGATCTATTTTCCAGGTCTGTTGTTTTCCCAAAAAGGGTTTTGCTTGACTTATTCTTGATGTCTCATCCAGTCATTTAATTCCATTTGTTCAATTCTGATTTCTAATGAATTATTTTCTTCATTCACTTTTTAAATTTCTTTTTCTAATCAATTGATTTTTTAAGTGAGTTATTTTGTTCTGTGGATTTTTTTTTTCCATTTTGCCAATTTTATTTTTTAGAGAGCTATTTTCTTTTACCAATTCTCTAATTCTGTTTTTTAAGGATTTGATTGTTTTATCCACTCTATCATTAAATGAGTGGAATGACTTATGCAGATCCTCTTGCCAAGCTTCTCTTTCCTTTGCTCGTTTTTCTTCTAGCTCTCTTGTGAGAGCCCTTTTAATTTCTTCCATGAGAGTCTTGTGTGTTGAGGACCAGATTATATCTCCCTTTGGGGATTCATCTGGAGACAGTCTGTTTTTAGTCTCCTCAGGGTTTAAAGTCTGCTCTCTATCCATATAGAAACTCTCTATTGTTAGATCTCACTTTTTTTTTTTTTTTTTTGCTCATTTTGTCAAAGAAGAATCAAAGAAAGCAAACTAACCAACAGAAATAAATGCAGTCTGTTTTTTTGCGAGGAGGGACTGGATAGTATTACCAAGCTTTCTCTACAGACTGCAGGGGGCAGCAGTGAGGCACTAGCAATGGCTACATCTGCACTCTGAGACTCTGAGAGCTTGCTGAGTCAAATGGGTGTGTGTAGCCTGGTCTCTCAGGACCCTAGCTTTTCGGAGTTATGGTCTTTATGCCCTGTGTTTAAAGCTTCACTGCTTATGTACTGGCTTGCTGCCAGGGCAAAGTCGCCACACTGTGGTAAAGTTCTCCCTGCAGAAATGGCTGAGATCACACCCCAGCCCCCTCAGATGTGCTCAGTGTGAGCTGCCTTGCTTGCCTTGATCTGACTGCCTTCCTGCAGTCTGCGCCTGACCAACTATCCCCACCCGTGAGCAAAAACAGACCTTTTCTGGCAAATACCGAGTATATCTTCTGTTGGTAATTATTTGTGGGTTTTTTCAGTCAAGCATTAATTCCAAAGCCTTGTCATGAAATAAAGTATTCTGGGAGCAAAAAGGAGCTTAGCTAGATGTGTTTTTCCTCTCCGCCATCATAGCCAGAAGTCCTCTATTTGATCCAATCTTGAAAGCTTTATTTTTGTTTTTGTTTGTTTTTGTTTTTGTTTTTGTTTTTGTTTTTTTAATTTTTATTTTTGGTTTTGTTTTATGTTTTCTTTTCTCCCTCCCACCTCTGATTTTCTTCACTATATCCAAACATCTACAAAACAAGAACTGGCCTTCTCTTCTCAAGTCTTTCTATCTGTCTCAATTTAGAAATGGCATGTGGGAAAGTGAATGAAAGGATAAATTATTTTCAGCTAGCACTTATTAAGTGGTTTATGGACCATTCACTGGTGACAGACACAGAGTGGAAAAAAAAAAAAAAACACTTGTTGCTTTCAAGGAGTTTTTATATTATAAGGGGATGGAAAGTTCACCACATGTACATAGAGAGCCAAATATCAAATACATGCAAAAACATTACAGAGTTATTTTGGGGGCTAGGAACCATAACAATTAGAGTATATGAGGAACGGCCTCATGAAAGATATAATGCTTAAGCTTGGAATTCCAAGATATTTAGGTGAGAAAGGAGAATGTTCCAACTTGTGCAAAGGTGTGATGATAATGATAGTTGGCATTTATTTAGTACTTTAAACTTAGCAAAGCATTTTACATTTATCTACTCATTGGAGATATTCCAAATTACTTTTTGATTTATGTTCTATCTCTTTTAAAAAAATAAAAAAAATTAATTTTTCAAAATACATGCAAAGATAATCCAATATATGTTAAATATGTGCAATTCTTTTTTATTATTTATTTATTTTAGGTACCATTGTCATTTGTTTTATTATAGCTTTTTATTTACAAGATATATGCATGGGTAATTTTTCAGCATCGACAATTGCAAAACCTTTTGTTCCAATTTTTTCCCCTCCTTCCCCACACCCTCTCCCCCAGATGGCAGGTAGACCAATACATGTTAAACATGTTAAAGTATATGTTCAATACAACATATGTATACATGTCCATACAGTTATTTTGTGCAATTCTTTTAAACATATTTCTATATTTATAATGCTATGCATGAAAAATTAGATGAAAAAAGGGAAAAATGAGAAAGAAAAGAAAAACAGGCAAACAAATAAAAACCAAAAGGTGAAAATACTATGCTGTGATCCACATTCAGTGTCTATAACCTTCTCTCTGGGTTTGGATGGTTCTTTCCATCATAAGTCTATTGAAATTGGCTTGAAGTACCTTGCTATCAAAAAATGTCCACCATACTTGCTCATCACATAATATTGTTGCTTTGATTATCACATAATCTTGTTGCTGTGCACAATGTTCTTTTGATTCTATTCACCTGACATAGCATCAATTCATGCAAGTCTTTCCAGCCTTTTCTGAAATCAGCTTGTTCATGATTTCTTAGAGCAAAATAACATTTTATTTATATATCATAACTTATTCAGCCATTCTCCCACTGATAGCATACACTCAGTTTCCAGTTCCTTGCCACTACTAAAAGGGCTGCTACAAACAGTTTTTTTGCACATATGTTTTATTCTTTCTAGTTTTTATGATCTCTTTGGGATATAAATCCAGTAAAGACACTGCTGGGTCAAAGGATATGCAGAATTTTATAGCATTTGGGTTTATGTTCTACTCTTATCCCACTTTTATGGATGAAGAATATTGGGGAGGTAAGACTCTAGTTAAGTACTTAGGAGAGAGAGAGGGGAAAGAGAGACAAGAGATAGAGGGGGGAGAGAGAAACAAAGAGAGAGAGACAGAGAGAGAGACAGAGAGGGGGGAGAGAGACAGAGACAGAGAGACAGAAACAGAGACAGAGATGGAGACAGAGACAGACACAGAGAGAGAGACATAGAGAGTTAGAGAGACAGACAGAGAGAGACAGAGAGACAAAAAGGCAGAGAGAGAAAGAGACAGAGACAGGAAATATGAGCTTTTAGAAATAGGACTTGCACCCATGGCTTTTGTAATTATGGTCCAATGTATAGAGTTCTAGGCCTAGAGTATCTAGGTTCAAATCATATTTCAAATAATCATTAATTATGCAACATTGAACATTTTATTTAATGAAATATATATTTTCCAAAATTCCTTGTTCATGCCAGCTATGTGATCATGGACTAGTGTGATTTCTTTTTGCCTCAGTTTCCACATCTGTAAAATAAAGGTATTATTTTCCATTATTCCACAATTCTTTTCAAAGATATTATCACCTTCCCTCTCCTTCCACCATTGTACTCCTCCACACCAATTATAAGGCACATAAACAAAAGGTTTATATTTCTATTTAGGCTACAGGGAATGAGCAAGTGAAAATGAATAAAATAGATGTAAATTTTTAATATTAAAAATAAAATGTAAATGAAAGTATTGCTTTAAAAAAGACCAATTTGTTGTGGAGATTTTGATGAAGAAATTCAGTCAGGTAAATTAAATATTCATGTCAGATTTCTGCATCTGAGTGCACAGAAAGGGGAAATATTCTACATACACACAGATATATATATAGGTAGATAGATAGATAGATAGATTAATTCCCACTCAATTTTACTAAATTTCCATGTTTGAAATTTTCCACATGACTTGTTCTTATACTGTGGTCAGGTTATTTCTCCATTCTGAAAATTTGTCATTTTGCAAGATGTTGGAGTTTCTCCACTCAACTCTAAAAACATTTTTTTTTTGCAAACTATCATCCTTTTAGGGGAAAAAAATACATTCAGTGGAGTGGATATAAATAACAAAATGTCACCTATGAAATTGGAATTTCCTGTCTTATTCCAAAGGAATATAAGAACATATTATAGTTATTAGTAGCACCAATAAATGCATTCATTTTCATTTATGTGCATAATTTTAAAAATGAGAAAGCTATATGAGACAACTTTCATCTAATTTAAGGAATAATTCAGTGACCATTCTTTTTAGTAGTGGATTTATGAATCTGGTCTATATCAATCTTCTCCTATTTGGCATAAAAATAAAACCTAGATTTCAATGCCTGGAATATTTTTCCTTCCAGGAGAAGCACATGCAACTGTGACTGTGCCCCTCATTGCTTCCTTGGCAAGTTATTTGACTAATTAGTTGGCTGATTCCAACTATGTATATGCTACTATTTCATTTGGTTGTACTTTAATGTCAGCTTATTAATGAGCTGATTTGCTTTCTTAGATAATGTTTATCTTTTCTTCCCTCTGATTGGCAAATCACTTCCTTCTATTGTTCTCTGTAGAGAATGCTGTCAAAAGCTCAGAATACCCTGGGAAGAAGAAAAAGGATGTTGGGATCCTCCCTCAAAATGGAAGTATGTCATTATGATGGCTGGAAGCCAGGGCCTTTCTTATGATGTGATTTTCTTATGGGTGATTTTATAGTTTTTTTTTTTTTTTTTTTGCATAAGATTTATATTCAAGTCTTAAATTCACACTTAGACATGTTTATTAACTTTAAACTAGCTATTTGTTTTATTTATTCTATTTATCTATCTTTGTCTCTCTGTTTCTGTTTCTTTGTCTCTGTCTCTTTTTGTCTGACTTTCTCTCTCTGTCTCTTTCTTTCTCTGACTCTCATTCTGTCTCTCACTCTGCCTTTCTGTCTCTCCTTTTCTGTTTCTCTCTCTTTACATCCATTTGTTTCTCTCTGTCTCTGTCCCTCTGTCTATGTCTGTCTGTCTCTCTCTGTGTCTTTGTCTTTGTCTTCCTTTTACTCCGTCCATCCCTCTCTCCTTCTCTCTTGTTGGTCCACTTATTTTGCTCACACTGGAAGTGTAGAGGCTACTTATAGATCTGATTCTGTTCTTGTAGAAAGGATTTTTCACCTACTTTGTTTCTGCTCTGAGTTTCTTCACCCTTTCTTAGGCAACCTGGAAGATCTCTGACTCCCAGGGACTCAATAGATTTTTTTCTGAAATTAATGTTGATACTTGATCATCATAGTTTCCTGTAGTTCAGAAATTCTAATTCACACAAGTCTGCCAGCCTCAACCTCCCTGAACAATTGGGGTAATAGGTATAGATTACCACAACTGATACCTCACACAATTTAGAAATAAGTTTCTTGTAACTTTCCATAAGTTTGTAAAAAATCTAATATTGCTTGGTAATGTAAGCTTGGCTTTCACACTTACTACCAATATAATTTTTGGTAGATTACTTAATTTCCCTAGGCCTCAGTTTCCTCCTCTATAAAATGACAAAATTGAACTAAATTACCTCAGTGGTCCTTTCTAACACTAAATTTAAGAAATTAGGAAAGGTTTCCTGGAAAAACTGAAGGCTAAAACACTTTATTTTCCACATAAAACTAAACATTTAATTGCTATAATTTTCTTCCAAGCACATCTCACATTTCATTATATATGAAAAGTTATAGGCTTCTCAATTAGATGTTTTTATTGAGAAAATATCTTAGATCCCCACAACAAATAGAGTCATTAGATATTTGCCCAATGATATAACATAACCATTTGCATTTTGAAATAAAAAAATTTAAAGATTCTGGCCTAAGAGAATTAGACCTCCTTTCTTGCCCATTTGGTTAGGATTGTGCCATTCTAACAACTTTAGAATTCACTTATTGATTCTTGCAAATAATATATATTAAAAATAGATTCAAATGACTAACTGAATTGTTTTGCTCTCTCATTGAAGCAATTAAGGCTCTCTTGTCAAGCAATATAATGTGATAGGAATATAAATAGAAAAATGAAATTGTCTCTGCATTCAAGAAGTTTATATACCATTGAAGGAGACAACAGCACACATACATACATGATACATATAACACATATTCATACAAGCATAATGAATATAACACATCTCTCTCTCTCTCTCTCTCTCTCTCTCACACACACACACACACACACACACACACACACACACACACACATATATTTATAGAAAATAAACACAATGCGATATTTGGGAACCAAAAGTAATAACAACTGGGTCTGATTGATAATGACTTCATGAAGTTGGTGCTTGATATTTTTGATATTTGATATTTGAAACAAATTTGCACTTGTATGTGGTGGTGATGAGTCATGTACATATTTCAGATATGAAGGCTAGCCTGTGAAAAGAATGAATAGAGTTGTTTTGTGTAAAGAATAGCAAGAAAGCTATTTTAACTAGGTAACAGTGTTTGTAAATGGAGATTAATGTTTAATAAGGTTGAAAAGGTTGTTTGAGGCTAGATTGGGTGAAGGTAGATTTGAGCATAACTCTTCAAGCCACAAAACTTGCCCTCAGTATATATTTACCCTATAGTAGATAGTAAAGATCATTTAGCCCAACTCTCATTTTATAAATGAGGAAACTGAAGTTGAGAGAGTTTGTGTTGTCTGAATTCATACAAGTAGATTGTGGCAGAACTAATAATCTTTCAAATAAACTGCATTTATCCCCTTATCAACTACAATGTTTTATATTATAACAAGTAATATTCTATAAAAATGAATGCTTGATTTGGTAAATTCAGTAAAGAGAAAAATCAAACTGGATATGTAAAACCATGGCATCACAACAAATGCTTGATTAAATTGGTAGCATTATCTCATTCCTATGTAATTGTATATGTAGAAAATGAATATATAGTCTGCCCTTATTCTGGATCCAAAAATGATATTAATATTTGTTGGATGGGGATACTGAGATTACAGCACCAAATTTATCACCAACTGCATTTGTGACCTTAAATAAGTAGCTTAATTTTTCTCAGACTCATAAAATAAAGAGATTAGACTAATGATTTTTGTGTTTGCTTCTAGGTAATTTTATTTTGAAAACAGTTGAAAACCACACATTTTTATAGTAGTATCAAAGAAGACTGCAAGGCAGGAACATTTAGGTTATGGCTTTAATGAAAGGTAGTATTTTTTAACTGAATACAAAATAAAATAGAAAATAGAAAAAGAAAGAAAAGGGAAAATTAAACAACATTGTCATGTGTCCAGCAAAACATCAGGGAGGATTCAAAATATATAACAGTAAATTTCCATTTCAAGAAAGCATATACAACAATAGAAGAGATTATATTCATGAGTATTTATCTTTCCTTTGCTTCATTTTAGGTTTGCTCTCTGCTGTGTATTTTTTGCTTTATTCGTTTTTTTTCCATGTTTACTCCCCCTCTACACATTCCCAAGCAGTCTATAGTTAGCACAGATATATATATATATGTGTGTATTATATATATATATATATATTATACATATATATAAACAAATTATATATATGTGTGTGTATATATGTATACATACATATGTTCACAGCCGCCCACATATCCATGCACTTATTTATATATCAATATACACATAGACCTACATGCATACATATACACAAAAACACATATATGCATTTACCCAAATGTAAACATATATTTAAAGCAATATTAATAAGGCTGATATATAAATTTCTTTCTTGATAGAATTTTTAAATTTTAGTTTGTCTAAGATAAATGATTACTAGCCCTACTCTTTTTAAAATTATTATTATTATAAATTTTACTCCTGATTCTTGTGGTAGTGTTTGTATAAATCTCTTATTTCTGAAACCTGGTAACTCTTCTACTTTAATTCTGCTCCTTAACTTGCCTTGCTGTTGCTTAACACCCACACAAATCCACACACACACAAACACACAGCTCAATCTCTTATCTTCTCCTCTCAATATTTCCTTCCCACTTAAAGATACTCTTTTCTAGAGAACTCTTTTTATCCCTTTCTAATTAATCTACACACCTTATACTAGTACCATAACTCTACACATTTTTATACTGCATTTTAGCCTCTATCCCTTGCCCATTAATCTACACACCTTATCCCACTGCTATAAATCTATATATCCTGCTATACTTCACCTTATCCTATTCCCTTCTCCATTATTTCTTTATAGATTTTGGAGGGTGTTATACACTTATGCTATTTATGCAGTATTATCTTTTTAACCCATTTCTAATGTGAATAAGTTTTCAGAACTCTGAGTATTCCTCCACCCTCTACTGCCTTTTTGTCTATTCTTCCTCTACATCTCATTTTATGACATTATTACTATTTTGAACTTTTCCTAGACAGTTTTGCTTTTTTTTAGAGCCAGATCATACTCAACTCTGATCCAATTTTTCTTTTGAGCTCTTTTGAGTTACTGGTGTCAATCTTAAAAATATGGTATGTGCTTTGATGTAAAATGCATACATATACACACACACACACACACACACACACACACACAAACAATTTGTCCATGTTAACTGACTTGAAATTAATCTTTGATATTGGCTCTTATATGTTAAATGTTCTCTTAAATTCAGTTTGGCTGAGACGAAGTCCTGAAAATCTGCAAACTCAATGAATGTCCATTTTTTCATTCAATATTTTGGATAATTTTGCTGGATATGATATTTTTGACTACAGGCCTTGTTCTTTTGATTGACCACCATATAAGATTCTTGGACCTATGGTCTTTTATTGTGGCTACTGATAGATTCTGTACAATTCTAATTATGACTCTGGTATATTTCAATTGTTTTTATTTGTTCGTTTCTTGCAAAATTTTATCTTTGATCTGGAGATTTTGGATTTTGGCAATAATATTTCTATGTGTTTATACAAAAGATGTATTTAAGGTGATGATCAATGGATTTTTTAAAAAAAATTCTTACTTTCCCCTCATTTTTTATCACTCCAAGACATTTTTCTTGGATTATTTCTTCCATTATTATGTCGGTTCTTTTTTGTTCAAAGCTTTCAGGTAGCACAATTTTTCTTATATTTTCTCTTTTTTAATCTGTTCTCCAGATTCTTTGTTTTTCTTATAGGATGTTTCACTTTTTGTTCTATTTTTTTTTTCATTCTTTATATTTTATTTTGTTATTTCTTGGTCTCTTATGTTTTCACTGACTTTACCTTGCCAATGTAAATTTCAAAGAATCATTTTCTTTTTTGAGAGTCTTATCTTCTTTTTTAGCTGGCTAATTATTGTTGTTTTTTTTCCATAATCTTGTTTTTCTTAATGGTTTTTAGTTTTAATTAATTTCTAATTTTTTCCTCAATCTCTCTCACTTGGTTTTTAAAGTCTTTTTTGAGGTCTTATAAATTTTCTCTGGATAGGTAACCATTTAACATTGCTCCTTGGAGTAAAAGAGGCTTTTTTTTTTTTTTTATTGAAAACTGTTAGCATAAAAACCTCTGATAGTAGGGGGCTGGGTGTGAATGGTTTCTCTGACTACACTTCAGCTCTCCCTTCTGATCTGAAGCCTTAAACCAAAAACTCCACCTTTCTCCAAGTGCCTTCAGACAGCATCTTCCTTGACCCACTGCTTCTGCACTTACCTAGTGCCCTGGTTCCTTCTCACCTAGGGCCATATCTCAGCAGCATAACTGTTGTTTGAGGAACAATTAAGATAACATATGGAAGTACTCTGCAATTCTTAAAGTAATATATAAATGGTAGTCATTGATGAGTTTATTATTATTATTATTATTGTTTTGAGTCAATTTTGTGGAAACTTTGTAGTGATTTTTTAGACAGCGACATAGATCTGCTATGATTAAAGTTAAACATAAAAATAAAAAAAATTAAATCTTTATTATTTAATCCACAAATTTTAAAAAATTACAAATTCACCTCTTCCCCTTAGAAAAACTTAATATGATAATGTAATGTTAGAACAGTAACAAAAATTTAGATTTTACTAGAAATTTTATTTGGTTACTTAGATCAAATATATCAAAAACTACCTTATTTGACATTTACAGTGTCAAATTATTCCTCCTTTTTAGAAAAACAATTTAAAAGTAATATGGTTAAATGACATGCAAGGAGCTTATAAGAATGTCAAATACCTCATTTTAAAGCAAAGATAAGGAGATTTAACCTGATTCATCTTATTTTTATTTTCTACATATTTTAAAATGAACTGCATTAACTATGAGTATCTTTTACTCTAACCAGCAGAAACTAAAAAACAAACAAACAAACAAACAAACAAACAAACAAAACTAGGATTAAAAGCCAAGTCATGAAATAAAACATCTTTCTAGAGCAAATACACACACATGTATATGTGCACTTATACACATGTACATATTCATGCATACACACATGTGTGTGAACACAAACACTAGTAAGACTTTATATAAATGACCAGATTTTTGAGTTCCATACTTATGTTGAAAATAGTCATCTCAATTCATTTGGTTAATTTTGCAACTAAAGTTGCTTATCAAGGACGATGAAGCATACTCAAAATAGGTAGAATTCAATGAAATAAGAAAGTAGTTAAGGAAAATTTTCTTCATATTTTACTCTCCAAGTTTAGAGGCAAAGAAATATGCATAAAGAGAAAGCACTGTTTCATAACCCAACAGATTATGTCCATATTACTCAAAAGAAAAACTTTTTTTTTTCTTTGATAGTTCATGTTCTAAAAATTCTCTGGCATTGTAAATGAAAGTTGTGGATAAAGTCAGGAGGATAAGTCAAATCTGGTCTCAGACACTTAATACTTCCTAGCTGTGTGACCCTGGACAAGTCACTTAACCCCAATTGCCTCAGCAAAAAGGAAAAAAATATATATATATATGAAATTTGTTTGTTCTTACGTTAACTGAAGGAAATAGTTCTTATCTCAATTAATCACAAAGGACACAAACATCACAAATAAATCAATTAAATAACAGCTAACCAATTATATATAAGTCCTTAGCCAGCTTGAAAGATCATGAGGACTTTGTTTCATCTTATGAAGTCAAATGACAACATACAACTGGCTGGAAAAGATCAGTGGAATTGAACAGAAATGACATTGGAAATTTAGTGAATAACTAAGGGGAACTATGCCAGTGCTTCTTATGGTTCTAATAGGGAATGATGAAACTTTCTGGTGCATACATCCTTTCATGAACTCCCACTGATTTAAATCTCATTAATTGTCGTCCTTAAATAATTAGCTTTTAGAAGGTGTATTTAGCAAAGATAAAAACATGTTTCTTACAGAAACAATTTCCCCAAAAGCATACTCTCTCCTTGAAGATACCAGGTCCCTAGTGAATATACTCATTTTTTAGTAAAATTTATTCAGGAACACATGTAGGAAAATTGTGGCAAAAGAATAATTTTCATCTCCTAGGTCTAGAAAGTCCCTTTCTGAGTCTCCTTTAACTTCCACTTAGATATGGCTCTCCTATAGCATTCAATGGCTAGTGGAATTATAAAACCCTGGAATTGGCTAGACTTGGTGTGCTATCGTATGTCATTGAGCTCATATTGCATATACCAACAACTACCATTGTAATTTCAGATACTCTGCTGCAAATCTGATGGGACCTCTTGAGCTTCCAATCATTTAAAATTTGCATGGTCCTACCCTGGTCTTTTTTTTTTTTTTTTTAGCAGATATTAGACTATCTTGACCTAGGAGAAACTTTGCATGTCCCTCAGCATATTTTTTTAAATTCCATTTTCTACAAAGTAAATTTCTCACTAAAATAAGGAAAGACCGAGGAAAACAAAAAGAAGTATTCCATGGAGGAATCAATTTTATTTGAGGAAGAGAGATTAACACATACACACACACACACACACATACACAAAATAAAAATAAAAATAAAAGATTCCTTCTCATGAGTTTCAAATTTTCAGCTCCTTCTTTCAACTTCTTTCAACATGTTCCACTCAAACTACCTCTATGTTTCTCTATCTCCATCTCTATCTCTCCCTGTGTATTTGTCTCTGTTGCTTCTCTGTAAATAGATGAAGATAGATATTATGTAGGCAATCCAAATATAAATAGATTAAATACAGAATTATTTATAGAGAGATAATAATATCAGTAAATAAAAGATATCACCTATTCTTCAAGCTGAATTCAGATTTCATCACTTCTTTCTTTACAATTGGATAACATTTTAGATCATTTATCCTTTGAAATTTCCTTGGATCATATTCTTGATGAGAGTAGGTAGATCTTTCAAAATTGATCATCCTTTATTGTATACAATGTTCTCTTAGTTATCCACTTTGCATGAATTCATCTCAGTTTCCCCAGTTTTTTCAGAAAACATCCTGAATTTTACTTCTCATTATATTTATTGCACAATAGGATTCCATCATAATCATATACCAGAACTTGTTCAGCCATTTTCCAATCGAAGCACATTCCCTCACTTTCTAATATTTTGCTTTCATGAAAGAACTGCTATAATATTTTGAATTAATTATGATAAAATATATTTTAAAATTAAATTAACCAATGATCTATCTATTTTATTTTTATAAAACCATGTCTTTTTATTTATTTCCTTTTTTAAACTTTCAATTTCATTAATTTTTAATTTTCAGTATTTATATTTTGATCTTTAATTGCAGATTTTTAACTTATTCTTCAAGTTCTTATTTATTGTATATCCAATTCACTGATTTACTGTATATATCTTTTTTTTATGCTTTTAAATGCACATTTTCCATTTAGTACTATTTGAATCCCACAAATTTTTAAATGTCATCTCATTGTTGTCATCCTCTTTAATGAAACTATTAGTTATTTCTATGATTTATTCCTTGATCTACACATTTTTAGGATTAGATTGTTGAGTAAATTTTCAATTTAGGCTTTGATGATATTTTATTTAACCAAATTTTAATTGGTCTAAAATAGCAATTCATTGTTTTCACTTTTTTTTGCATGTTTGTGAGGTTTTTATTCTTTAATACATAACCAATTTTGTGAAAGAATGATATAAAGCTGAGAAAATGTTTCTTTTTATTTCTATTGAGTTTTTCCCACAGGTTTATGGAATCCAACTTTACTAAAATTCTATATATTTTCTTGAATTATTTTAGAAAGATTTTACAGATTTTTAGATAGATTTTATAGTTAGGATCATTTATTTCTAATAAGGGATGTTGGTGTCCCTGCCAGCTATAGTTTTACTATTTATTTCCTTCTATAATTTATTTAACTTTCTTTTTAAAAATTTGGATGCTATATCTTTTGGTGCATTTATATTTAGCATCACTATCTCTCTTTCTTTGCAGCAAGATGTAGTTTCCCTGTTTATCCCTTTAAATTAGTTTTTTTTTTTTTGCTTTGTCTGAGATCATGATTGATAACTTTGTATTTTTTTTTCATGCAATGCATAATAGATTCTGCTCTAACCCTTTATTTTAACTCTGTGTGTCTCAGTTTCAAATATATGTATATATTCTAAACATATTGTTGGATTTTCAATTTTAATCTGTTTTACTTCCATGGGGTAGTTAGGAAGGGATTATCATGTCATTCATATTCACAATTTTGATTATTTACCCAATTTCCTCCATCCTGTGTTTTTCTGCTTATCATTCTCTTTCTTCCTATTTTGTTCCTCTTTTCAAGACTGATTTAGTTCTGACCACTTTCTTCACTGATCCCTGTTCTTCCTTAAATCATGTCCCTTTCTCTTGTCTTCTTCCCCTTTAATTTCCTTATTGGATTCAATAGATTTCTATTACCAATTGATTATATGTGTAACAAGCCACTGTAACAAGCATTGTTTGCCTTCCTCTATCTGCATTTTCCCTTCCATTGTAAAAGCTTTTCCTTGTGCATCTCTTTTATGTAAGGTAATTTTCTCATTCTCCCTCTCCCTTTTTCTCCCAGAGTATCCGTATTTCTTACTTCTCCAATTTCTTTTTTTTTTTTTTTGGCATCATCCCAACATAATCAATACATTTCCTCAAACTTTTTATATATAGAATCATTTTATATATTGTAAAGTTTTTAAAGGGGTATATGAGTCATCTTTTCATATTAAAAAGAAAAAAAAAAGCTGCCAAATCTTTTGTGATTCTGATTTCTGCCTCCATGGTACTTGAATTGTTTCTTTTTGGTTGCTTGCAATAGTTTCTCCTTGATCTGGGAGTCCTGAAATTTGGCTATAATATTCCTAGGAATTTTCATTTTGGCTTCTCTTTTAGGTGATAATTTGTAGAGACTTTTGTATAGGATGGGTCAGGTGCAAGACCCCCTTCCTAATCCAGTTAACTAATCAGAAACAGGTACAAAGAGAAAATAAGAAGCCCAGACACACACCTGGGAGACATCCCATGCTTGTGCCATGTGCTCTTGCCATGTGCTCTAGGAAGCTGACCTGCTTCTGGCTTGTCCAGGGTTTAAAAGCAAAAGATTCGAGCCTTCTGATTGGATAGACTGACAGGATGTAACCATCCTTGACCAATGATCAATAATGCTGGCTGTCTCCCACAGGTCATCTAACTTCCTGCAACTTCCTGTATCTCAGGTTCAAAGTTCATTCCTAAAAAATAAATAAATACATAAATTAAATTAAATTAAATTAAACACACACACACACACACACACACACACACACACACACACACAAAGTTCATTCCTCCAGAGAGTAAATGACCTTCCCAAGGTCTCAGTTCTGGACAGGGAACATGTGACTCAATACTGAGAAATACTTCATCTAATCAGTCTTTACTTTCAATGCCCCAATCCACTCCTCCACCCTCATTTCTCCTGGTTTGAAACTATCAGGAAAATTTCCCTTGATAATTTCTTGAAATTTAATGTTTAAGCTCTTCCTATATCCCTGTCTTTCAGGTACTCCAACAATCCTTACAATATCTCCCTTTGATCTGTTTTCTAGGTTACTTGTTTTTTCCATTGACATATTTTTGGGCAGCTAAATGGCACAGTCAACAGACCACCTGCTCTGGTGTCAGGAGGACCTGAATTCAAATCCAGTAACATATACTTAATACTTCTCTGGACAAGTCACTTAACCCCAACTGCTTCACCATAAACAACACAAAAATAAAACAAACAAACAAACAAAACTATCTAGTGAGATAGTTCGCATTTTCTTTTATTTTTAATATATATTTTTTATTTTGTTTTTGGATGATTCATGGAGTAAATACCTTTACTCATTCAATTCTCATTTTTAATGTTTTTCTTCAATGAGATTGTGTATATCTTACTGTATTTAGTTAATCTGATTTTTAAAGAATTATTTTCGTGAATTGATTTTTGTACCTTTCCCACCATTTGGCCAATTCCAGTTTGGTAAGTTGTTATTTTTTTCAGAATTTGTGCACTTCTTTTTACCAAGTTTTTAATTGGCTTTTCCATGATTTTCTTTAAATATTTTTCCTCTGTCATTCTTTCTTAAATTGAAAATCATTTTGATTTCTTCTGGAAATTCTTGTTGAGCTTGTGTTCAATTTATATTTTTTGAGATTTTGCTTATAGCTATTTTGAATTTATTGTCTCCTGTGTTTGTAGCTTGCTTTTCCCTCTCATCATAGTAGATTTTTATGATCCATTTCTTTTATTGTTGTTATTGTTGATTTATTTTCCCACATTGTTTTTTGATGCAGAATTTCATGTTAATGATGGACTCTGTTCCCAGCATAGACTGGGGAGAAACACTGTCTCAAACTTCAGTCTTTTTTTCCCTGCTGTATTTAAAGGTAGTTTGGTAGTAAAAGTAGGGGTCTGGGAAGTTTTCAGTGCTTCCACAGTATTGTGATATGGGGAGAAGTACACTCAATTCCCTCATGATTACCCAGGAAGGACACCTGATTCCTTGAGATTAGAAACCAAGCAGTTCCTCAGAGTCCCTGATCTCTTGGGACTAGAAGTAAAACAATCCTGGATTCTCATTTTATCTTGACTGAAAGTACTCTGCCCTGCCCTTGAGCTATGAACAAGAATTGAATACAAACTATAGAGCTGTCAAACAGCAATAGTCCCCTATAAATTGTTTCTGACCATTTACCAGGTCTCTTTAGCTAATCTCTGGCTTGAACCTGGAAGCTGCTGCTACTACTTCACCATCATGTACCCTCGGCATGGTGTTTCACCCATTTGGATGCCAGGCCAGCCTCTCCTCCTTTGGCACAATCTCTTTTTTTGACTTCCTATAATGTTCTGGTCTTGAAGAATGTGACTCTCTGATCTTTGTTGGCTCAGTCATTTCAGAATTTGACTTAAACAGCTATTTTAAAGATTTTTTTTTATAGGGGAGTTTTGGGAGAACTAAGCTGAATGCTTTATCTACCCTGACATCTTATTTCTCACATTTCCCAGAAATATGTCAATCCTATAACTTTAAAGAAGTGGGACAATGTTCTCTGGATAGATTAAATGACTTGCCCTGGGTAGTAAAGATATTAAATAGCAAAATAAAAGTTAGAAATCATGCTCAATATATTGCCTGACAAGCTTATGAAAAAAGGTAATTTATTTTTAATGACTACCATTAGTTAAAGCAAGCATATTCTGTTATTTTAACTTGATATAAATTGCATTGCTTTTATCTTATTAAATGCAAAGTGACATTATCTATCTGTTGATAATATTTGTAGAGTAGCTCACATTTTTCCAGATTCATAAAGAAGGCTTTATAAATAGTAGTGTCCCTGTTTTATTGGCAGAAAAAAAAAATTGACTTCCTTTAGGACAAAGATGGTACTTGGAACTCAATCCATATCTTCAGTATCTAATTCAAGGACTCTTTTCATATATAAGAGTTTACTTATAAAAGTCAGAATATGTTATAAAAAGTTAACATCCACCATGACATCCATTAGATGTGGCCCGATTAACTTTTCTCAGTCTTTCTAGATAGATGTTATTGCTGTCACTCTTGCACTTTGTATAATTTTATATATGCTTCTGGTTACTTATCTGTGTACTAGTATATACCTATCTTTAGAATAAAAGCAGAATGGATAACAGGAACTCATGTACTCAACACCTAGTCCAATGCCTGGCCAATAGTATGTACTTATAATTTTATGTTGAATAGGATTGGATTGAATTGATTGAAAATTAAATGCAAAAACAATGCTTTAGGGAAAATGGGGGAAATGATTGAACATGTCCCTGATAGAATAATAAAAAGGTTAATGGGAAATTATTTTTATCTCTGAAAATTTTACTTATATTTGTTTGCTATTAATGCCTCCCCCCCTTTTAAAAGATTATTAAATTCAGGAAAAAAAAAAAACACTTCTACAATTCCAATTTTCACTTAAATAAAGTATATGTGCATTTTACCTTTTCAGGTTGAGACAGAAAGAGCAAGAGGAGAAGGGGAATGAGGAAATGGCTTAGGAAATGGCTCTCAGAGGTGTGAAGACCTCTGATATTTTCTTCTCAGTATGACATTAGGCAATCAAGGGACATGAATTTCTACTTCACAAAATCATAGAAGGCAGAATAATTAAAACAAGAAAATTCTACAATAGATTTCATCAAATAAATTCCTATTATGATTTTTATAACTTACTTTTCAAATAAAGTATTAAATTTGAGTTAGAGAGTGACAGCTTCTGAACCACACAATATGATTTCAGTCTTGCTATGCCTCTTTTATATCATCTATCAATTTGTCCACAGTGAAACAAGAATTTCAGTAACAAAGTAACACTCTTTTATACAAAGACAAAGTGGAATTATTTAGGATAATTGTCTTGTGGCTTTGGCATTTGAAGTCATGAAATTTTTGCTAACCTCTCATCCATTTTTTCAAGTCCAGATGTTTCATTTTTAACATAATTTTACTTAAAATGGCCATATTCAAAATGGATACTAACAATTTTATAAGTGAAAGCTTACACTTTTGATTTTCCATCAGAGGCCATTATTTCTGCTATGAATTTCCATAAATTATGTTTGCTAAAACAGATAGTCAATGTCAGCATCACATTACCATTATATTAAACCAAAGAGGAAACACAACAACACATTGTATGATCTTTTTTATTTGTAAATAATAGTGAATTTCCCAAAGCTTCCATTTGTACTGTTTTTATCGATCTCAGAAACCAATGTATTTTGATTTCAAGGTCAGCACTCTATTTACTGTGTCCTGGATGAAAATCATACCTCTGATAGTAATTAGCTATCTGACATACTAGGAAATCACTGAAAATCTCTGAGTTTAAATCTCTTCATTTATAATAAGGAATATAATTTTACCATCAGTAATCTATCTATCCTAAAGGTGACAAGTATTTTTGTAAGTACATTTGAATGTCTTTATAAATAAATGGTTCAACAATTGCAATACTTGACCTGGACCTAGGAAGTTCTGAATTCAAACTCTGCTTCAATCATTTGTAAGCTGTGTGATTCGAGGTTAGTTATTTTGTCTATATTTCCCTCAGTTTCCTTGTTTATAAATTGAAGATAGTAATAG
This sequence comes from Antechinus flavipes, assembly GCF_016432865.1. Taxonomy (NCBI): domain Eukaryota; kingdom Metazoa; phylum Chordata; class Mammalia; order Dasyuromorphia; family Dasyuridae; genus Antechinus; species Antechinus flavipes. Next base: position 251,734,859 of record NC_067402.1, on the reverse strand, counting down.
TACCTCTCTCCAAAGATTATTGTGGAGGATCATACCATTTAGAACATACTTTACAAATACAAAGAATTTAGCACATAAATGCTACATTCCCATCTATTTGTATTATTATTATTAATATTCAATATAATATATTTTCAGAAAACTGGATTCTATATTGTGCCAATAAAACAAAAATGATCATATTGTCTAGGCATGTCTTTCTGGTAGGATATCATCTCTTTCCTGGATTTTTAATAAATCATAAGCAAGATGTTTCATGATATTCTAATAACCAGAAAGGTGAAGATGATTTATTTTTTTTAATTAAAAAAACAAACACTTTGACAAAAAGAGATAGGCATATGCAAAATGCTTACAAAGAAGATTTGGGAAGGAGGGCTCTAGCACCCAGGTTAATCAAGAAATGCATTAATGAATCAGGAAAGTCAAAGATAAAAGTTATTAAGTAGTGAATTCCAGTCCTGGGAAACAGCCCAGGTAAAGTCAGGAAGTGGAATAGAGAATGCTAATAGAAGAAGTTAGACAAATAATAAGGGTAGTTTGTCAGATTCTCATATGACTGGAGAAGAATATTGTGAAAAAATCTTACAAATGCTGATGAAGGACTCGAAAAAGCAAAGTAGTTTTTAACTGAAATTTCATGCTGTAGGGAGTTCATGAAGTTTGTTAACTAATGGAGTGACATGTTGTGATTTGCAATTTAGAGAAATCAGTTGTACAAATCACTATATAAGGAATAGATTTAAGAAAACAATAATTTGAGATAGAAATAACAAATACGAATCTATCTCAATTTCCAGGGGAGAGGTGAAGAGGACCTAAACAAAGCTGATGATCTTGTGGGTATAGAGAAGCAATGGATATGAGAAATGGATATAGAATTTTAAAATGACTGAATGAATATGTGGGGTAAGTGAAGAGGAGGAATCTATAATGTTAAAATTGTTACATGATCACATGATGGTGGTTACTTTGAAAGCAATCGGGAAGTTCAGAAGATATATGAATATTTTTAGGGAAAAGGGGGGAATTATTGATGCAGTTTTTGACACATTGAAGATTTTTCATTCTATATCAACTGCCTGCCTGGTTTTAACTGCACAGAATAGGGTGTTCTTCCAAAATTAAGTTCAATACCTTGAATCTTATCATTATGGTTCTGATAAGGTTTTGCATGGTGTGTTGGACAGATAAGAACTAAAGAACTAATCCCTGAGGCAAGCAGGGAGAAGGCTCTAATAGAAATCAGTCTAGCTGCATTGTCCCCATGCTATGGGGAGATCATACAGGTTGAAATCCAAGTTATGTCAACCTCCTAAGACCTATCTTCTATAGAAGTCTGCAGCAGTCTCACCTTGTCATGTCCTGTCAGAAATTGCAATTATATCTTTGAGGTTAAATTTGCCCTATACAATCTGTTTATTGACCATCTCACGCTGCTGCCTTCCTTTGGGTCAATACACTATGGCACTCTGCTTCGTGGTGTCTTTTTCCTTACCCTTTCCCCCATGCCAATGCCTTTCCTTTCTCTCTCCTAACTTCATTATGCTTCCCAACCCCACTACCCCTCCTTTCAACTAACTAACTCTTTTAGAATGCTAAATCCCTTTCAGGATTTTGCCTGTCAGCTAAGGGCATGTCCCAATTTCAAGGGGTGTTCCCTTTTTATTGTGCAACTGTAAGTTCCACTGAGGAACTTGGCTTTCTGTGCTCTCCCAATTTTATTTTATATTTACCATTCCTCGTGTCCATTGTATTCCTTCATTTTATTTATAACCTCTTCCCTAAATAAATCTGCCTTTTCCCAAAGAGAATGGCATAGGGGTGAATTCTTCACATGACTGAACCTCAACTTTTGGTGTCTAACATCATCTGCTATCTACATAGCCCACATCATTTTGATTCCAAAACCCATATCATTTCTATCTCAAAAAGAGATTGATGTCATCTCCTTTAGGTTTCTCTCTATTCCATTTGGAGTACTAAAAGGTGGAGTACCAAACTAGTAATTCTATCGTTTAGAAGAAAGAAACTGGAATTTTCTTTTCTTTTCTTTTTTTCTTTATTTTGTTATTCATTTATGCTTTCATAATAATAGTCTTTTATTTTTCAAAACAAATGGAAAGATAGTTTTCAACAATCACCTTTGAAAAACCTTGTGTTCCAAATTTTTCTCCTTCCCTCCCTTACTTCCCCTCCCTTTAGAGAACAAGTAATCCAATGTAGATTAAATGATACAATTCTTCTAAAGTTTTCCATATTTATTATGCTGTGCAAGAAAAATCAGATCAAAATGGGGGAGAGTAGAAATGAGAGAGAAAGAGAATTTTCAGTCCACTCTATTCTGCATGCTCTGCCCTACCAAGTTTCAACTAGGCCACATAATGTTTGGTCTCTCTTGCACCCTTTCTTGATTTCTTTTTGTGTCATCTCCAAACCCAATTTGATTGTAAGCTCCTCAAGGACAGGGACTGTCTTTCTTTGTTAATTGCCTGTCATACAGCATGTGCTTATTAAATGTTTATTGAATATTGGATTAAGGGAGGGGGGGAAGGCTAGCTGACAGTGATTTGCTGAGGTCATATACTTAGTAAAGACAAAGGAGGTAGGATTGAAATCTGTCTTCCTGTCTCTAAGTGGCAATATGTGTCATAAAGCCATGGCTAACCTCCTTTAGTATATAAAATCTTTTTATGAAATCTTTGCTTCCTGATAAAACAAGAAATCAATTAAAATAAGATGTAAAATAACCACTGACAATATTCCTTTTCTCTCATGTATAACTCTTTTATAAGAGAATTTCCTAATTAGTAAACTTAACAGTTCTATCAGAGTGGTCTCCCCCCCCCATGTCTAAACTAGTTCTTCCCCTTTCATCAGATAACTGCATGACAGGTGGACTTCTAGATTGAACTCATGCCATACCTAATGATCTACATCAAGATTTATTCTAAGGAACATGTTTCTTGCAGGTTGTGGAAAGAAATTATAAATTAATCTTAAGTAATTTCTTAGATAGAACTAAAAATTGCTTAAATACTCTAAAGACGTCAATCATCCTGGTAGTGTTAGAAGCTGATAACAAATTAAATTCAAAGAAGTAAAGGTAAATGCACTGAGAATAATGTATTTTAGGAATAAAATATATGATGCATAGATAAATAAAGAATTAAGTATAGATTAGTGGAAAGATAAAATGAAAGTAAAAGAATTCAGAAAACACTTTTCAGTGAGAAGCAGCATCAAATAAATACTATGATACCAAGTTTAGAATGATATGGGTATTAAAACAAAGTGAAAAATACCAGAGGGTACTCACATAGCAAGAATCAATGTACAATAGTGGAAAGAGGAAGATTCTGGCTGGACCTAGAATCAAAAAGTGTATGTGGGATTTCCATCTAGGGAATTTTTCTACCTCTATGTTTTTGGAGAAATATGTGATTTACTCTGAGTCTCATCTATAAAATCACAACGTTAAAAATATTTGGCATGAAGTTCAAATGGCATAATATGTACAAAAATGTTCACATTATAAAGTACTTTAAGGCTGTCAAAGTGCTTTATGTACATTATACTATTTTTTCACTTGTCAAGCAAGTATGATAAAAACACTTCACTCATTGGGCTATTGTGAAACTCAACAAGTCACCACTAAATTTGAATTCAAATTTCACTCTAGACATTAGCTATAGGATCTCATTAAGTTGTTTAATCTTTTTCAATTTCAGTTTCCTTACATTAAAAAAGATATAATGCTGCAACTAAGTCACAGAGTAGTTATGAGGATCAAATAAAAAGAAATGATTTGCAGACATTAAGATTTAAATAGAGTATTAAATATAGTTATCAATCTCTATCTTATCATTAATCACTGTCTATCAAAGAACTCAGAAATATTGAAGACAAAAATGAATATTCAGATTAACGCTTAAATTTAGAGAAAGCTAATTATGTGATTAAATTTTCTCAACTTGACCCTTTTTTAAAATTTTGTTAACACATCTTACAGTTGGCATCCTTCTTTTTTCCTAACAGATCCCAAAGGAATTCGCAATAGGAGAGTAATAGTCCTCCCATTCTCACCCATTATTGGCTTATGTCTAACTACTCAGGAATAGGAAGAGTTACTGGATCTGTGATATCATTAATATAGGAAACCCTCAGATGAGGAAACTTGCCCTCTGTCACCTTATGTTTATATGGGAATGGGAAAAAAGATACAGAATATTTTATAATGCAATTAGATGGTTGAATGGCCAGCTTAAGAATAATTCATTAATGGTTAAATATCAAATATCAGTGAGGATTCCTAGTAGTTCTTTAGGGATATACTACTTGATCTCATACTATTTGAGATTTTTGGCAAAGATAAAGAAAAAAGACATATTCCCATTCATCAGTTTTGTAGATAGAACAAATCTGAGGGGCAAAGCTAATACAATGCATGTTAGAGTTGGGATTCAAAAATATCTACACAGATTTATTATATGACATATAATATAAAATATGGACTAATATTTTTCATATTTATATTATGGACATAATTATGCGAAATATTATGTCCATATTATGGACATAAAATATGGACATTGGCCTGAAAACAGCAACAACAAAAGTAATAGCAAAATATCTTATGCTGATATAATATTTTAAGTTTTACAAAACACTTTACATATATTATCCTATTTGATCCTCAAAATAACAATCGACTTAAACATATTCTCCATCATATATATAATATATATATATATAATATGCATAGATAGATAGATAGATATACTATACAAATACTACAGATAGTATTTGTAAATAGAAATATTTGTTATCATTTTAAAGATTAACTTTCTAAAACAGAGAGATTAAATGACTTGCTCATGGTCATTTAGCTAGTATTTTGTGGCAAGACTGGAATCCAGGTCTTCCTGAAACAAACAAAAATAATTACAAATATAGAAAAAAGAGCAGGTAACATTTATGCAATTATTTTTCCTTAAAAATTATCTAGGAGTTTGAGTAGGTTGAAAACTCAATTAGTAAATCATAATGTGTGGAGTATAATTTAAAAACAAGTTACATGAGGTTCAACTTCATTAAGAAAATTTCACTTACATGAATAGTATGTGATAGCATCTTCATATCCTTCCCAGATCAGATCATATCTGAAGAATTATATTCATTTACATGAATCACAGTTGAAGACGAAAACTGAGAGGCAATGTAAAGGGTGAAACCCTCAAATTGGTGATACACAAGGGTTGGTTGAAGGAATAAGGCATGTTTCCCTAGTAGAAAAGAATATACAGGAAAAAAAAAAAAGCTGTCTTCAAGTTTATGAAAGTCAAATATATTGAAGGAGACTTAGTCTGTTTGGCCCATGAAGGCAGAATGAATAGCATTGGTTGGCAAATTCAAAATTAATAATTATATTTGATCTCAGAGGAACAGAAAAACACAAGAAAAAGAAACAAAATCTTATAATAGTTAAGAGTTAAAGTAATTCAAAAATGGAATGAGTTATTTTAGAAAATGGTGGTTCTTTCTCATTTAATTTTTTTAATCAATTTTTTTCACTAAATTTCCTTAAGGAAAAGATTAATAATTGATTTTCTGATATAATTTTGTGACTATTCCTTTCCTTCTCATGTAGGCCAACATGACAACAAAATGTCCCTTTAACTAGTCTTTCAAGGGAGACAACTCATACTAGCTCTCAAAAATTATTTAATTCTTACTATAAGAATGTATGCTTCATTATTCAGCAAATGCTACAAATCAGGACTTGATTTGGTGTTGTGTTGATTTTATAGACTTAGGAAAGTAATGGGGGATATGTTAATAATGGAAATAAAGCTTATAAGTGCATATTGTGAATATGTTAATTTTAATGGGGGGAAGGAGAGTAAGTTGTCAAATATTTACCAGCACATCCCTCTTCAGAGCTCTCAAAATTCTCTGATTCTCTGAATAGGTTGGCACAGGAATTAATGACTTCCTTCCAAGTGTGTTAAAGCATGCATTAAGGGCTATGAATGGATTTTTTTATAGACAATTATTTGCATGTAAGATGTAAAGACTGAGCTTTCCACACACAAATCTTCATGTAGCTTATAAAGCAACAGACAAAGGAGTATAATTATAATGAAAATGCTTAAGATGCTAAGTGAAAGAACAGTTGGACCTTCCTGGATTGGCTGCATTATTAACTAGGATTTAAAAAGAAATAAATTGACATAGAGAAGTGCCAAAGCTTTTTGTTGAGAAAAATACAAAAATATACAATGATAGAATCATATAGAAATAGTGAAGTACAAATGAGAGTGAATAATGTTTAGGAAATTCATGAAATAGGTCAGATAGTTTTACTAGTCTCAAATAGATAGACACACTTCAACATTCTAATTCTATAAAGATCTTATGAATATATTGAAACCTTCCCCAATCCATATGAAGTTAATATATTCTGGAAAAAAAAACAAAAAACATTTAAGTATATCTTATGAGACTGGTTTTAGGAATACAAAGAGTAAAATATTCCTATACTAAAGTAGCTTATATTAAAATGGGGAGACATTTCCATTCATGAGTTATGCAAGATAAATTCTTTAGTTTCCATAGATTTTGTACAATGTTTTTCTCCAATCTGTTAACATTTTATGGGTACCCAGTTTTCTTTTGTTTTTTTTTCAATATTTCACTATGATCTCTAGACTGTTATACCTCTACTTTTGATCATGACTTTCCTAAATGGTAAAATTTATGCACCCCAATAAGCACTGATAATATGGTGGAATCATATTTCTGACCATTTCTTCATTATTTTGTGGATTACTTAAATTAGTCAGGATGCATGGGGTATTCAATGAGGACTAGCATCCTAGTGTGATGGTCCTGCTGAGTCTGACCTGTATTCAGAATAGCTCATACCTGTGGATTTAAAAAGCTATAGCAAATTTAGTGTCCATACTTCAGTAAAACCATCTTGGTAGCTGGAATAAACCAGGTTAAATGTAATAGATAGACCTCAAACTTGTCAGTAAATTAAGCAATGTACACTCCAATCAAATAAAAACTTTCCCTGGTGGAATGAGTAAATAAAAACAATTTGTCTCAATGGTCTTGAAGGAGGCTGAAGAAAGCACTGGGATGTGCTTAGAGCTTAGTCATATGTGAGACACTAGGGTCATTAACTGCATCCCAAACCATTGACATTTGTTTTGCCACTGGAATTTGATGACTGGAAAACAGAGTAAGTTTAGACTATATGATTCTGCCCCACCTTAATCCAATTCACAATCAAGTCAAGCTGTTTCCTGTGATGTCATTAGTCCTCCTTAGAAACAAAGGGCAAACAACAATGACCCACAATGATGATGTTTTGAATAGTGTGTTTTCCATGATTTAGGTCTATAGAGGATCACAAGAATTAATCAGATGTTTGATATAATTCACTTGTCAATTCATCTGATCCTATTATGTTTTTTTTTTCCTTTTTTGGTTATTTATATTTGTTTTTATTCTGTTACTGAAATTGGACTGTTGACAGTTTTTATTGTATGAATTCTATTAAATTGAATATACTTGTCTTTATTTTTTTTCATGTTTTGACTTTTCCATTGTTATCTTTGTTTTAAATTTGACATAATCTTTCACTTTTAGGTATTTATTTTTAATTTCCAAATCATTGTAGTTTCATTTATAAATTACTTTTTTATTTCACTTTTGTTCTTTGATTCTCAGAAATTCCATATTTTATGCTTATTTGGACTTTATAAACTGTTGCTTTCTTTTAAAAAGATTTTTCTAAGCTTTTTTTTTTTTTTTTTTTGGTAGTTGCTGCAGAATTACTCTCTTGCTCTTGGTTTACATCTTAGTCTTCCAAAAATATCCAATTTCTTATTGTATTTGTCTTCGCAATATACTTAAAATCACCAATTTCAGAACAGATTTTCTTCTTTTATGTGTTAGTTTTTCTTATCTTTGCTTATTTTATAGGTATTTCCTCTTCCTCATTTAGCCAATTAGAGACTTAGA